>NC_140604.1:3819142-3824142 GCF_057381915.1 Diplotaxodon limnothrissa | reverse complement strand
ACAGTAGAATGAAGCCCCTAACTGCCATCACACTGCACATAGCAATGAGGCTGTTATTGTTAGCAGACAGTGGAGAGCTATAATTACAGTGTTTGGGTGTTTATTAGCGTACTGTAAAGGTGTCCCACGAGGGTGCTTTCACAGCCCTCGTTCACGCTGACATGGCAGAGGGTCGTTCCAGGGAAAGGACGAACAACGTGACGAGCGATGTCGACACATCAGCACTTTCTGCTCACTTTGAAACGTTCTAGCATCATTCCAGAGGACATCAAATCTGCCTGAATGAATGTGCAGTTCTCAGCGTGCTGAGTGAAACATCTAAACCGAGATCCTAATAAATATACAGAGATGGTGGTACAGAAGGGACAACTGTGCACAATAACTCAGATTTAGACAGAATTAGCAACAATTCATACATGTTGTGCTTCTCATCCAGAAATGCAGCCACAGTTACAGAAGTGCAAACAGGACCTTCTAGTAACACAAGTGTAAAAAGTAGGAGCACAAAAGTGTGCACATCCACAAAGCTCATTTGTTTTGACTGACCAGCAAAGCGCATAATCATTTCATTTTGACACATCTGGAATTCAGCTTGCAGCTACATGCAGATGAAGTATTGATACCAGTGATGTTTACTGGGGTCAGCTCAGACAACTCAGCTCCTCCCAGTTTCTTTAACAGTGACTCGCACATTCTGAAGAGGGAAAAGCATCGGAGTAAAAACGACCTGAGCAGAAACGCTCTTTAAACAAATGCTACTGAAAGGACTTTGTTCCACTAGATTGGAGCAGCAGCACTTTAACATGCTGTGGTATTTCTAAAAGAGCACAGATTCACAGTTTAAAAGAGCAAATCCCTCACAGCCTCCACGGCGCTCTGTGGGAGTCTCTGGCTATTCTTTCTTTATCTCCCCCTCTTTCCTCCCTCCCTCTCTCCTCCTCGTTCCCTCTTTGCCAGTCGTCTTAAAAGGTCATCCCCACCTGGCGTGGCACGCAAAGTGAACTGTCAAATCCCATCTGTCATTGTGTTTGAGAGAGTGTGTGTGCGCCTGTGTGTGTGAGAGGGAAGAGAGCGAGTTTAGAGCATATTTGAAAAACATTAAAAAGATCAATAACATTACTGTGGTTTTTAAACAATAAGTGTTCATGTGTGCTGTAAATGTGGTGTAAAAACCACATCCATAGCCAGCGATTAAAACTCTGTAACTGCTGCATTCATTGTTTGTTTTTTGGTTTGGACACATTCACCTGCTGTGTACAAGGTGTGAGATCAAAACAGGAGTTACAGTTTTCTAAGGAGCTTGGAAAGAAAAGCGTCTGGACTTCTTTAAGTTGCTTGAACACATTTCATCCTCTCATCTGAGAAGCTGCTTCAGTTCTAGTGGGAGAGTCCCAGATTTAAGCCCTGTGGGAGTGGGCATTAACATCTCTTCAGCCTCCAAATAAACAAAATACTGACGTCCGTCAAGCTGTTTGGTTGAGCCCAGAGTGGAGGACATTTCAGGTAACACAACAGCACATCTTTCCTCAGGCGTGTGCTGAATATTGGTTATTTTTAAAGGAAGAATAAGCAGTTAGCACAGGAGTTACTCAAAGTTTAAAAACAATTCAACAGGAAAAAATCAGATAGTGACAGTGAGAGTAGAAGACACGTGTATCATGTTGAACCAAATTATGTAAAAGTATGAAAATATTGAGCAGAGGAAAGGGGGAGAACGTACTGTACTGCATTATCAGATCAACCAGAACGCTGTACTGTGAACAAAGCAGATGGCAGCTAGTGGTGTAGTAACACATGTCAATCCACGCAGGCCACTGCAGATGTGCTTCATCCAGTCTCTCCACGCAAAACTAGCCACAGGCAGAAAATCTGCTAACCAGTCCAACGCAAAAGGACGTAAATCTGTGTTGTTGCACTCAGTGCCAGGTCATACGAGTACAGGCAGCAGAACTAGTGAGATTTTATTTTCTTATTCTTATTCTTTTTTCCTTATTTGACATCCTTAACTGCCACTTAAGATACATTAGCACTCAGGTGTTGCAGTTTTATATGCAAGTAACTGGGCTCTTTGAATTAATAGGAAACTATATGCTAATCATCCATATTTGGATACACGCCTCCCGCTCGTCGATTGCACTAATGAGCAGGATGAGTCATCGTGTCGTCACTGCTGCTGTAGTGAAACCTGGAGGTCAGGTGACGTAAACAGTAAATTAGCCAGTAGCAATCGTTTGTACAGGCTGATGGTAAAAGAATGAGGGCAGAGGCTGGGTTATGGTTACGCCAGCTGAACATGCACTGTTGTAGGCGTGTAAGCGTGCGTGTGGGAGAGATGCACAAACACATGCCATCCCTTGTTGACGACCATCACCGCTCTCGTTCTAAAGATCATCTGCGGTGGCATTTATTAGCAAGGGTCCTTTGTTATTTAGCCTCTGACACACAATCAGCCTTGACCTTTATATGCTGGGCAACAGATGCATAAAGCACAGTCACTTTGGTGCAGCCTGCAACACGCCTGCTCGTGCAGACACACACGCTTGCTTTGTAATATAGTCAAATGTAGACGCTCATGCACGCATGCATCTGCTCATTGGTTCATCTGTGGCTGCACAAACACGTCTACAATCCACGTCATGGGGTAAATATCATTGTTTTAAACATGTTTTTGTGACAAATGATGAGTTACACATTCCCAAGTGAGAAGCTGCCAGCAGGCTGACATTTCTCTCAAGCTAACAGACATGTTGTTTTTCTACAGCCGTCTCCAGTCTGCCTGGAGAAGCTCCAACATAGACGTGTAGAGATTTGTCCCTGTTTGTTCCTGATCTTTGCACAGAGCTGATTCTAAAATACAGAAACTATAATATAAATGAGGACACAGGCATTGCTTTCATTCACATTTTGTTTATTTTAAGCAAGAAACAGCTGTCCTCAGCCAGCCTGCTTTCACCTAAATCAGCTTCTACTCGTGACACCCTGCTAACTCCGAAACATCCAGGAAAGTCAGACAGCTCCATGCAGCGCAGTAGCAGTCCTTGGTCCTTTGCACCTTGTGGCTATTTTAGTTTCACAGCAATCCAAAGGTGGGCAAAATGCACCAGTAATGTGTCACCGGTCCATGATTCCCCGGCTCAAACAGTGTTAGCCCGGCCTTCAACCTCTCTGCCCCGTCCCCAGTGATCCCACAATGCCAATAACCATCAGTCACGTTTATCCTCTGTTCAATACATGGCCCGTAATTACCTCGTCTCTCAGCCTTGAAGAGGTTATTTGTGACTACAAGGCCACATCCTGTCAGATCCTGAATTCAGACAAGGACGTGTTTTACTTTTCTTGTACAGCATCAATTTAGATTTAAAAAAAATCCCATGATGTGACCGATATGACATCCTCGGCCTTTCAGCTCGGCTTTCTTTTCTTTGAAGCTATGTGACATTCACTGTCGTCTTATTATTGTGCATTCAGTGCATGACCTGTGTCTCTCATAATGTCCTGTCACACTGCAGAGACGCTCATTAATTAAAAGATATAAGCTTGTGCGTGTGTGTGTGTGTGTGCGCGTGTGTGTGTGTGTGTGTGTGCGTGTGTGCGCGTGTGTGCGTGTGCGTGTGCGTGTGTGTGTGTGTGTGTGTGTGTGTGTTTATGTGTGTGTGTGTGTGTGTGTGTTTATGTGTGTGTGCGTGTGTGTGTGTGCGTGTGTGCGTGTGTGTGTGTGTGTGTGTGCGTGTGTGCGTGTGTGTGTGTGTGTGTGTGTGCGTGTGTGTGTGTGTGCGTGCGTGTGTGTGTGTGTGTGCGTGCGTGCGTGTGTGTGTGTGCGTGTGCGTGTGTGTGTGTGTGTGTGTGTGCGTGCGTGTGTGTGTGTGTGTGCGTGCGTGCGTGCGTGCGTGTGCGTGTGCGTGTGTGTGTGTGTGTGTGTGTGTGTGTGTGCGTGCGTGCGTGTGTGCGTGTGTGTGTGTGTGTGTGTGTGTGTGTGTGTGTGTGTGTGTGTGTGGCACTTCTCGTCCCTTTAAGACTCCGCTCCTCACTGGCTTCTACTTCCTGGATTAAAGTTGGATCACTTTGCCGTCCTGCCATGGATTCAGCATCGAGCGTGGCAGGAGTCGTGTAACAGAAACATATATTTCCATCTCATCCAGTTCACTTCCAGTTCCTGCCTGCATTCGTTTATTGCTCACTGACTTTGTCTCATCCTATCTGTGCTTCCCCGAATTTTTGGTGTCATTCGTCTTTATTTCTGTTTGATGTCTTTGGTCCTTTCACTGCTCTTCTTGGCTTTGATAGGTTTGATTTTGTGGTTTTGTTCACAGATTCTTGTGTCATTTCTCGTGTCTATATTGTGCAAGTTTTTGCATAATATTAAAAAAGGATCAAAAATACGCACAGTTTTGGTCGTGACGTCCCACGCTGGACTCATTCCCTGGTGCCTTGCGCATGGGCACCTCAGCATAACTAATAAAGTGCAGAGAGATTTACTAATTGACTCGCTTCCTTCTTTGAATTTCAGGCTGCGCTGCCATTCTGCAGGCGTTTTCCACGTGCATCAACATTCTGTACTCCAAGTGCCCCAGCCGTCACCATCAGCCCACCCCTGACCTCTACCTCCCCTTCCCCTCCCTCCCTGGAGCTTTCTCCTGAACCGACCCCTCCCCTTGTTCCCACTCCTTCTCTCCAGAGATAGCAGATATCCTTCCGTGTCCTCATCTCTCTCCCCTTCACCACTGACATTGTTAATGAGGGTGAAAGTGATTTTTGGGGTTGTCCTTCGTCTGTCCTGAGGGTGCGTTATTTTGCACGTCACACTTTTTCTTCTGTAATTCCCCTCCCATCTGTTGCCAGCTGACAGTTCATGCACATCAAAGGCACTGGTGGTTTATTTATGTATTTATTTGCTTATCTTTGTAGTGATAAAGTCCATGAGTGATGGGGGGACAATTTAGGGCCACTGGATCTTTCCCAAGGCTGAGCGAACACCGGATGTTAGCCAGAATACAAAGTTG
>NC_140604.1:3804142-3806642 GCF_057381915.1 Diplotaxodon limnothrissa | reverse complement strand
GATAGATAGATAGATAGATAGATAGATAGAAAGAAAGATAAATAGATAGTATTAGATAGATAGATAGATAGATAGTATTAGATAGATAGATAGATAGATAGATAGATAGATAGATAGATAGATAGATAGATAGATAGATAGATAGACAGACAGACAGACAGACAGACAGACAGACAGACAGAAAGATAGATAGAAAGATAGATAGATAGATAGATAGATAGATAGATAGATAGATAGATAGATAGATAGATAGATAGACAGACAGACAGACAGACAGACAGACAGACAGACAGAAAGATAGATAGAAAGATAGATAGATAGATAGATAGATAGATAGATAGATAGATAGATAGATAGATAGATAGAAAGATAAATAGATAGTATTAGATAGATAGATAGATAGATAGATAGATAGACAGACAGACAGACAGACAGACAGACAGACAGACAGACAGACAGACAGACAGACAGATAGATAGAAAGATAAATAGATAGATAGATAGATAGATAGATAGATAGATAGATAGATAGATAGATAGATAGATAGATAGATAGATAGATAGATAGATAGATAGAAAGATAAATAGATAGTATTAGATAGATAGATAGATAGATAGATAGACAGACAGACAGACAGACAGACAGACAGACAGACAGACAGACAGAAAGAAAGAAAGATAGATAGATAGATAGATAGATAGATAGATAGACAGACAGACAGACAGACAGACAGACAGACAGACAGACAGAAAGATAGATAGATAGATAGATAGATAGATAGATAGATAGATAGACAGACAGACAGACAGACAGACAGACAGACAGACAGACAGACAGACAGACAGAAAGATAGATAGAAAGATAGATAGATAGATAGATAGATAGATAGATAGATAGATAGATAGATAGATAGATAGATAGATAAATAGATAGATAGATAGATAGATAGATAGATAGATAGATAGATAGATAGATAGATAGAAAGATAAATAGATAGTATTAGATAGATAGATAGATAGATAGATAGATAGACAGACAGACAGACAGACAGACAGACAGACAGACAGACAGACAGACAGACAGACAGATAGATAGAAAGATAAATAGATAGATAGATAGATAGATAGATAGATAGATAGATAGATAGATAGATAGATAGATAGATAGATAGAAAGATAAATAGATAGTATTAGATAGATAGATAGATAGATAGATAGACAGACAGACAGACAGACAGACAGACAGACAGACAGACAGACAGAAAGAAAGAAAGATAGATAGATAGATAGATAGATAGATAGATAGACAGACAGACAGACAGACAGACAGACAGACAGACAGACAGAAAGATAGATAGATAGATAGATAGATAGATAGATAGATAGATAGACAGACAGACAGACAGACAGACAGACAGACAGACAGACAGACAGACAGACAGAAAGATAGATAGAAAGATAGATAGATAGATAGATAGATAGATAGATAGATAGATAGATAGATAGATAGATAGATAGATAGATAGATAGATAGATAGATAAATAGATAGATAGATAGATAGATAGATAGATAGATAGATAGATAGAAAGAAAGATAAATAGATAGTATTAGATAGATAGATAGATAGATAGATAGATAGATAGATAGATAGATAGATAGATAGATAGATAGATAGATAGATAGATAGATAGAAAGAAAGATAAATAGATAGTATTAGATAGATAGATAGATAGATAGATAGATAGATAGATAGATAGATAGATAGATAGATAGATAGAAAGAAAGATAAATAGATAGTATTAGATAGATAGATAGATAGATAGATAGATAGATAGATAGATAGACAGACAGACAGACAGACAGACAGACAGACAGACAGAAAGATAGATAGATAGATAGATAGATAGATAGATAGATAGATAGATAGATAGATAGATAGATAGATAGATAGATAGATAGATAGATAGATAGATAGATAGAAAGAAAGATAAATAGATAGATAGATAGATAGATAGATAGATAGATAGATAGATAGATAGATAGATAGATAGATAGATAGATAGATAGATAGATAGAAAGAAAGATAAATAGATAGTATTAGATAGATAGATAGATAGATAGATAGATAGATAGATAGATAGATAGATAGATAGATAGATAGATAGAAAGAAAGATAAATAGATAGTATTAGATAGATAGATAGATAGATAGATAGATAGATAGATAGATAGATAGATAGATAGATAGATAGATAGATAGATAGATAGACAGACAGACAGACAGACAGACAGACAGACAGACAGACAGAAAGATAGATAGATAGATAGATAGATAGATAGATAGATAGATAGACAGACAGACAGACAGACAGACAGACAGACAGACAGACAGACAGAAAGATAGATAGAAAGATAGATAGATAGATAGATAGATAGATAGATAGATAGATAGATAGATAGATAGATAGATAGATAGATAGATAGATAGATAGATAAATAGA
>NC_140604.1:3796642-3801642 GCF_057381915.1 Diplotaxodon limnothrissa | reverse complement strand
AACGAGTGGGTCAGAGCAGCACCAGCAAGACCTCGACAATATCAGTCAGGTTTTCTAATGCTGTGTTTTTGAGATAGACACTCTCTGGGTAGCTGCTAAAAACTCCTGTCGTTTATATTTTCGTTCTGAACATTCAAATCATTTATTTATTTATACATGAGATGGGCATGTAGTCCAATTTCACCAGTTTTCCTTCTTAAATGTGCAAACTAAAATCAGGCAGGTCAGGCAGAGAGTGCAGCCTAACTCAAGATAAAGTTAGGGTTGTGTCCTCCTGACAAACCACCTGCACGCTTCTCTAAAGGTCTACGTTTTGGTCTGCGCCCAACTGTGGTTGCTGTATTCACACCTGCCCTGACAAAGCACACCACTGAGGACAACCGAGTCCAAGCTAACTGGACTAAGTGTTAAGGGTTCCGAAAGAGACTCAGGCGCAGGCCAGGGTTTTCCTTTAAGCGAAGGACAGTGCGTTTATTTACAGTGAACACATACACCAAGTGGCTATATACAACGTGCAGGGGAAACGGGTCCGGGTCGCCAGGGTCCGTGGGAAACAGGGTTGGGAGAAGGGTGTTCCACACTTTCTGTACAAAAAGTTCCCCCTTCAATCACTCCTCTCCGCATCGGGTTCCAAAAACGACCTACACAAAAAACGTCGGGTTAGCAGGATAATAATAAGAAATTCTCAAGGTGAAGGTTAGCCGAAACACAAGTCTAACTGACACTGATAGCTCAACGATCCAGCGAAGACTAGTGCAGACTCGCCATCTAAGTAGTGCAGTAATCAGCTGGGATCAGCGGCCGGTGTGGTGATGAGCAGGTGTGTGGGCCAGCAGCGGGAGCCCGCAGTGAGCATCGCCGTGGCGAGAGAGAGAGAGAGAGTGAGAGAGAGAGGGCGAGAGAGCAAACAAACCACAAACATATTGCCCAATAGAGGATTGACCAGCAGGGCACAGGGACCATGACACTAAGCTGCATATGTGTGAATACACTCATACACGGGAATCCTTTCATCTGGAAGAAAACACACAAAGTGTTCGGCAGCCAAAATGAACAGGCAGAACAGGGCTGCTGTAAAAGTTTCCCTCTGTCTCAGGTCCACTGTCCCGACTACTTTCAGGAGCACTTATGCTGGGAACCGCTCCCTCAACCAAGTCTGATTATATTTAACAGTGATTAAAGGAAAAAAACTTAATAATGAAAGCCATCCAAAAAAATCCATCTCCTGCAATGCCTGTACTCAGGGCGTCTGCTCTCACTGATGAAATCTAATTTAAGGAGCTCCAAAGTTATTTGAGGACAAGATTCCCATTTAATCGATACAAGTTGTGCCTTCTGACACCATAAAGAAAATTGTGCCATAAAACTCTGATGACGCTGAAATAAATTCTACTTGAACTCATTTTCTTTACACAGTCAATTAAGCCGCGGAGTCCTCCCTCCAAAAGGGTTAACCTCACAAGGTCTTTCTGAGTCATTTGTATGAAACTGTAATTAGTAGTTTACCAGCCTCACCGAGGACAACATGTTAGATTTTCACCCAGAGAGACACTTTTAATCAAACATAAACATCAAAAAGCAATATGTATATATATATATATATATATATAGCTATAAATCAATATGTTCACAGGCCAGGTCAGAGCAGTGCTGTGTTTTCAGTGATGGCACACACACGTTGAGGGTCACGCAGCATGACGTGTGGACCAGGTGTTGGTGCACCTGTCCAACAAAACACACACATGCACCGCCTTGTCATTTTCCTACCCATGCAACCATAAACACAGACACAGCTTGTACCACTCGTATGCACACAATCACAAACACACTCACGTAACTGTGCGACGGCTGTCGCTGCGTTCTCTCATCATTTGTCATAATCCCCCCTCGTGGCCTCCACTCAGGGGCCGGATGACAAGCCAACAAGGCAGTTACTGATGTGTCCATTGTGTTTGTGTAAATCAACCCCTAGAGCTGATTAAATATGGGTGCCTGGTACATTGTGTCAGAAACAGCAGCACTGTGGGAGCAGCCACATGCTGACGAGTGCCAGATACGGCGACAGAGGGAGCGAGATTTGGTTCTTCTTGGCCTTCGGCTCCGAACACATGGTTGGTGTTGGTTAGGCTGAGTGCCCAGCACTTTTCTTTCGTTCCCTCTCTCTTGCTTTCACTACAGTCAGGTCTCATTTACCAAATGTAACTTGGCAGTGTGTACTTTGGTGCCAGAGCATCTGGAACATTAGAAGGTGAATTAGGAACATTTAAAAGAACTATTAGAGATGTAGCTGCTGTTCACAGTGCTGTTTGGTTAGGAGGTTGGCATTACCTCACAGTAATAATGGTTCCAGTGGAGCAACAGTCGACCCAGCCCTGCTCTGACAAAAAGGCCATGTTGGGTTTACTTAATTCAATAGTGGTTGCACAAAAAATCATTTGCTTTGGCAGAAACTTAAACATTTTACATAATGCTCAACAAAGTCTAGAGTGTGGTTAACATAAGAGAGGATGCACAACAACTACCACCCTCCTATGTTTGTCCTGGTTGCAGGGGGGCTGGGGTGAGCTGTCCAGGGTGTAACCTGTCTATCACATAGAAACAAATATTTGCACTCACAGGGAACTTAGAACCACCAATTAAACTGCATGACTTTTAACTGTGGGAGGAAACCAGAATACCCAGAGAGAAACCAGTGCAAACCAGCCCGACTGTGGATTTGAACCCAGGACCTTGTTGCTGGGAGGCAGCAGCACTGGCTTGATGCAGAATTTTCTGTACATTTTTGTCCTCGACAGGTTAAACCACAATAAATAGCAAACACGTGGTGTGTGTGTAGTTGTCTGCCTCTTATAACTCCAGTGATTTTCCTGATCTCGTGTGATCTTGTGAATTTCACGAGTCCAGCAACTAACCGCTCTGACTAGATTGAATCAAGTCATCTCAACAAGAACAAATGAAGTTGTTGAATTTCAAACAGAGCCTACATGATTTAATTAAGTTCACCATAGAAACATGAAATGTTTGTGTTCAAATTACAAGGAAGCCTTTTTTAATGTAACAAACACCCAGTTTACTTTTTCCGGTATACAGAAAAAGTAGAGGCGGCTGCTCGACTTGATGGATGCCTCCCTCAAACCACGATCCAAGCGTGGAATCCCGCGTGGTGTCGCGAGATTTAACATTGCTACATTATTGACTGACTTCACTCAAACATGATATGAACAATTTAATCCACCCTCTCTGCATATCATGTAGTTTCTACACTATACAGTAACACATAACTTAAAAGCATGAGGCACTTGTGTTACATACACATAAATCCAAGAGATGGCCAATCCCTTAATGCTTAACTACTCCCACAGTTTTTAGATTTTAAACTGTTCTGTTATTTCTGCTAATGTCAGCTATATCTTTGGTGTTCTTTTGGACTTTTAAAATATTAAGCTTTTTAACGTTTCGTCGTATCTCCTAAACCGAGATGTGAGCCTTGTGCCAGCATATCTTCAGACACTCCTGACGCTCACGGTGAAAGAATTCTTTTGATGCCGTTTACTGTTTTCCCATGATTTATGTTTGTCTAAGGATGGGAAATCTGTCCTGCTCTCAGGTTTCAAACTCTGGAACTGAAGCCATTTTTTCTCGTCATACTGGGACGAGTGCCGTTTAGCCTCACTGAGATGAGCGGGTGGTGCAGGTTCGAATCCTACCCATGGCTGTGGCCTCGTGTCTTTCTTGGGCCTTTCAGATAAAGCCGTCTTCAGCAGACAGTTCAGCTTCTTCAGCTGTTTTCGGCACATCATTTCCTCTACACGGCATTCACCCGGCATTTTCACAGGAAATGCAACTTTTTCTAGTCATTCTCTGCTTCTACAGCTTTGACAGTGAAAGTCACTGATTGGTGGATTTATTATTATCATGCAGTTGGAGATCTCTTCATGGTTATTTTCTTTGCGTGCTCTTTTGTTAATGGATTTTTATTTGCAGGCTTTTTACATTTTATTCGATTTTACCCTCCTTGACCCTCCAGGAAAGCTGTTTGAGTTCAGTTTAGCCTGTTTGCCAAGTCCTGCCACATGCCGTCACACGACACTTCTAAAAATAGTATTAGACTGACCGGTTGATGGATAGGAGCACACACGTCAAAATTCAAAAACCTTTCTTCTTGATAAGCTGCTTGTTGCTCCACGAGTTCTTTTGTTCTTCAGCATATTGATATAAACTCTTTGCCTTCTGCTACATGATCGGTTGTGTAGATGCTACAAATTTGAACATGTCCAAGTAGGGAATTCAAACCCTGCTCCTGTGGTTTCAGAGTGTGCATCTGTTTGAGCCTCCCTCGTCCGCTTTGATGAATCTGTGGCTTTCAGAATTCCATATTTAGCAAAGACTCACATTGTGATTACTGAAGTGTTTACGTTTTTTGATAAAGCTAATATGCTGAAAATAATTGCTTTGTGCTGCCAAGTAGAAGCAGGAAGGCCTTTTTGCCATTTTGGGGTTTTCCTGCAGGATTTTCTTTCTTCTGTGGAAAGTATTAAGGTGCTTCAGTGAAAGCATATAAGGACACAATCACTGATGTCTTTCATTTGAAGATCATTTAAGCCGTACGTATGTTCAGTAGGAAATATGAGTTAATTTACACTTTTTATTCAAAGTGAAATAAGAAAGTTTAACGTTCTTTAATTTTTAACTTACTGTGAGAAATAGAGAAATAGTCACGTGTAGCGCATTCGTCAATGATTAAACTTATGATCAAAACTCCCCTAGAAACCATCATCTGTCACACAGTGATATCACCGCAGGCCAAAGATGGAAACGTTCCCATCATCACTGGTTGAATTTTCGCCGGCTGAATGGTCGGGACACGCCTCTAAGCGAGTGTGGCTGCAGTGAAAGGTTTGCTGGACGGCGATGGTGATGCACAGAATGGTGCACGTGAAACTGTTCGGTAAATTCTTGGACATCGTTTTGTGAGAGATTGTAAGTGACAGTTATGACAA
>NC_140604.1:3691642-3786642 GCF_057381915.1 Diplotaxodon limnothrissa | reverse complement strand
CTCTCCGTCAATCTCAGCGCTCTGGTGTACTCCATTTGAAATTGCATTTGGCGTGTTCGCAAAGGCTGTCGAATGCAGCGCCGGGTGTAAATGCCAATGTAGTTACTGCAACTGGAGGTGTGTTTCTCCATACTGGAGAATGTGGCTTTCAAGTACAACCCAGAAATAGTGAGGTATAACCTCAGAGGGTCTTCATTTCCCCCCTTTTCCATCTGATTTTAAAATATTCATTTTAAGTATGCTTTTTCTTACGTCAGCACATAAAAGGTCCAACCATCTGGCTCCAGAAATATAATTGTTCTTCTGTGTTTACCTCAGCAGTGCGTATAAACCACTACTTTGTTTAGAAGAAGACTGCTGTGCTCTTAAATCTACACGGAGTAATGTGTAATTACATATTTCATATGTTCTCCTGCCATCTGAAACACAGCGTCAGACATGTCTGATCAATTTAAGTATGCAGCTACAGACTGCTCTTATACATAGTACACCTTGTAAGTTACTTTTAATTTAAAGATCACAAATAGCTTATTATATAAACCATTTAATGTTTTTATTGTGTATTTTTATTATCTCTTGTCACTACGTCTTTCTTCTTCTCTTCTCTCTCCTCCCTCATTTCTTCCTCACCTGAAACATGGATAAATGTGCTTATTTCCTCTCATGACTGTTGCAGCAGATTAGACATGTAGCCCATCCGTCTCTGCACAGCTGAGAACGACCCGGCTAACCAGCAATAACAGCTGGCTCTAAGCTAGCATCATGCTCACTAGTGTCAATGTCCTAAAAATGACACTTTGATTATATTCTCACGTTGTGTGAGAGACATGTCCATGTCCAACAATGTTAGATCCACGTCAAAGAAAGTTTCACTAACACCGGCTTACAGCAGGTTAACATTAACCAAAGCAGGAAAGTGCAGGACATCCTCAACAGCTCACCTCAGTATCAGCGGCACTGAACAGACGTGAGCTTCACTGGTTCATCGCCTCATATCCAACCCCTCCACACAGTTTTACAGCCTCCTTCAGAAGAAATAGCCTTGGACACTCAGCATATTGCTGAGATAAAGTCTGATAGCACACACTCATAACAGTTGTTTGTCCTGCAGCAGCCACCACAGCTGGAATAATGCGCGTGAATCAGGACGGGTAAGAAAACAGCATGCAGTTGGCTGCACTCTCCAATCTACTGTGAGATTTTACACACCGTTTCTTTAAGACTTTAACAAAAGTACTGCATTAAGTTTTTACAGCCCAGTATGTTCATACAGAGTCCTCTATTTTCAATAAATCCAAAGTAAATGTTTGGAGTGTTTGAAGATTAAAAAGCCCACACACATCACCAAATGCTGGGATTCCTCCCTGGAGCTGCTCTGCCAGGCTTTTACTGCAGCTGCTTGTTTCTGGGTCTGTTTCTATTTTTCTTCTCAGAACTCTTTCAGTTGTTCTCTGGAAGTCTAACCTGGCCTTCCTGTTCTTAAGTGTAACCAGTGGTTTGCACTTTGGTGTAAACTCTCTGTATTTGCATTTATGAAGGTAGACACTGACGGTGATACACCTACGAGTGTTTTTGACTTGGTTAGGTGTTGTGAAAGGGGTTAGCTCACCAATGATTGTTAATTCAGCCAATCCTAAAGTTTTTACCAGGTCTCTGATTGTTTTATTTCTTCAGGCTAATGAAGGTTTGCTTCACTTCGATATCTCATATTGCTCATACTGAGTGATTGTGAGTTTGCTCTTGATGCGTGCTGAGCCTGTGTGAGCGCTTGCATGTCTATGCATGCATGCAAGTGACCACCAGTGAGGAAGGCGGTTTGTCTTTGCTTGTTTTTCTGCTTACTCTGGGGTCCTGCATTTCTGCCCCCACTGTCCACGTCCAGTTCTCTTTATTTTTTGTTTATCTCTGCAATCGAATGGCCGTTTGCCAGAAAACTGACACTTTGAAGTCCGAGGGTAGCTGAGGACACTTCCTATGTGGACTTTCAAAGATACTAAACAAGCAGAGGCATTTTTATCGTTTTGGTTTGTAGAAAAAAAAGATGAAGAAAGATCCAGGGAGGATTTGTGTTTATCCATTCTCATTCATTCATGCATTAATAGTAAGCAGCTGTATTCTCCTATGATGTGATCCTCATAATCAGTGTAATGCAGTGAATTTATTTACAATGCAGCCCATTATGGGCGAGAGTTTTAATCTCCAGTATCAATAACCTGAAGACGGAAATCCCTGCTGAGCTGGCAGGCCATGTGTCACTGGTGTAATATTATGGGGTGTATGGCTGATAATTTTCTTCTCTTTCATTATAGAGTCCATGTATCTGAAATCAAAGCTCACTTCATAATCCCTGAATTTTAATAGAAAGGAAATAGGGGAGGGCTTTGTGTACGTGAGCAGTTATGCTGCTCTATTAAAGGAGATGAAGCATCGTGTTATAAATCACTGATGAAAGAAGCAGTGTGTCAGAACGGGTGGTTGTTACAGGTGTGTTGGTGAGAGCGCAGTAATGTGTGTTTGTGTCAGGTGTCTTGACTCTCAGCTTCATCAATTTTCTTACTTGTATTCTTTGATCTCGTGTTTAAGAGTAGGGTAAGTGCTCTGATATACGCAGAGGTGGGTAGTTTAGGTGCGTTTATTTGTGCAACCTGAGGCCATATTGTGCTTTCATTACGCAGTCCTGGACGATGGTGGCCAGACTACCTGCCACTGCTTACTGCAGCACGTCATTAGAATCCACCACAGATGATTTCCAAGTCCTGTAAATGAAATCAGTCAAATTATTGACTTTACTGGAACATCTGGTTTCAGGCTCAGCTTTTCTGGGTTCAGTCTTAGCCGTGAGACCTGAACAGTGTTTGCAGGATCTGTGCACACTGATAGCAGACTGTTTCACAGGTTTCTGTTTAGCCCCATTCCCCTAAAATGGACTGGCTCAATGTTTACATTGAAAACTATGTAAATGATGGGAGATCGACTGTTTTAGCTTTGAAAGTTAAATCTATTATTGTACGGTCTATACCTCCCAATCTAAAGCAGCTTGTTGATGGGATAAATAAAACTGAATTGAGGCTACGTCCACACGTACTCGCTATTTTTGCGTTTGCACCTTTCGTCCACACGTAAACGGTGTTTTGTGTCACTGAAAACTTTCTTTTAAAAGCTCCAGCAGGGTGAAGATTTTTGAAAACGTTGTTTTTGCGTTTGCGTGTGGACGAAGAAAACAGAGATTTAGTCACACAACGTCAAAGGTGCGTGCCGTTTTAGACGTCACGCTGCGCGCCACGTTATTGTTTACACAGGATGAATTTCTACAGTGGTGGATAGTACGGGCTCAAATTGTGGTCATAAATATTTGTACTTGTAAACCAAATGCGTATTTGTGAACGGAGTTTTGTAACCTTGTAAACCAAAATATGTGAAAGTTTTATGTTTGTGCATCTACAGATGAGAATTTGTGTGTTTGTAAAAACTATTTACACGAGTTACAGTTTTTTTTTGTTAAGGTCTGCTTACAGGTACAAAGCAAAAGACTACGTGTAAAACTCTGCACTCAGGTTTCCTGGCTGCGTGTTAGTGATGTGTCGGTCACGAACGAAACGGCTCTTAGAGCCGAATCTTTGACGTGAACGATGCGAACCGACTCCTAATAGGTTTTTTTTCCTTTCTCTCACCCTCTCTCTCGCACTTTTTTTCCGCTTCACTCGCACGTGAGCCTTGTGCTTTGCGCTGAGCAGAGGGGGGAGGGGCGGTAGTTACACTCAGTAGCACAGGAACAGAGCGGGAGGGAGAGAGAAAGAGAGCCAGGGGCAATATATTATATTTATATATAAATATATAAATATATATAATAAAATCACGTTGTTTTTTTTACATCAGTTATTCATTTTGTGCATAATTTTATATTGTTGTTAATAATAAATTAATTAAAGTTAGAAAGGTATAGTAATCATCCACAACTATTTCAGTTTTCAGTTCAGTAAATGAACACTTGCTAGTTGTTGATGAATCAGTGCGTTTGACCAGCAGGCTCTGGCTGCTGCTTACCTTCTCCAGGCCAGCAGTGAGGATGTAGTTAGTTTTTCACTTCTGTTACCGAGGCCGGGGTGCAACACAACAAAAAGATAAACCCTACACATAGTAACGACAAAATAAATCACACCGCGGCAGATTGACGAGAATTAGTTAATTTATTTACTGAACAGGTAGCGAGCTTCAGGGTGGGCGATGCCAAAACAACAAACAAAACACACTAGAAAGAAAAACAAAACTAACTTACCTCCCACGATTCCAAAACAAAATACAATTCTCTAACCTGGCTCCCTACCCGAAACAGGAGAAAAGAGGGTAATGAAAGAAAACGGCTTCCCACCCCTACAGCTACCAAGCTCAGGTAAACTCTTTTTCAACATTTATATTGCAGCCCCGTACAGTCACACCCCACGACGGTCCCCCAGACACACAGCTCACGGGAAGCCAGGAAGTCTCCTCGCCGGCCCAGTCCAACCCCTTTTGTAGCTGGCCTCTTTCCTTCCTCCACCAATGGGCGGCCTCCACCTGGAAACAAGCATCACTGAATACAAACACAAACAATAACAACACCGTACCGCAGATAATGACCCTGGGTCATAACACTTCTGAATCTGGACTTGTCCACTAGTTTGGCTTGTGGCTTCCTACCTACAGAGCTTATAACAGTCCCATCAGACTTGGTGCAAGCTAATGTCACTGTGTTGTCGTGTGCTCAGTCACCTAAATGCAGACTATTACTGGCTGAAAAGTGCTGTCTGCAGCTGCGGTGGAGGCGATGAGAACAGTAAAACTGAGCCACAAAGTAAGTTTAGAAAGAAAACCAATAAGAAAGAACAAAACAAGAAGAGTTTGGTGCTCAATTTCTGTGGGTCAGTCACTGTGTGCGAGCCTCATCACAGTCTTTGATCCATTATAACAACAGAAAGATGTTATTGCTGGAGCTCGTACGTGTGTGTGTGTCTGAAATTTGAGGTGAGGAACGATGTGCGGCTGTGTTTGGTTCCAGCTCGCTGGTGCAGAGCCTCATACTGTATAGCTCCTGTATTATTTATTTAGCAGCTCAGTGTGTGTGTCTGTGTCGCTGTGTATATGTGTTGTAATCTCAGGTTTTCCTCCACATACACCTTGGATAAATGACAGATCCGAGGTGTGGACGTACATACCTCATTCACTCTCTGTTACCTTCTTCTCTGAGTGCATCTCCGTCTAACAAACACAGCACGCAGACAGGTTACACTCTGTACTGCATCTTCCTCACTGACTCGCTCACACCTACACATAATAAACCCACACATGGAAACACTGTTACACGGGCATCAAAGGCAGCAGAGACCCTCCCTTAAGATCCAATCAACAGTCCGTCTCGCTGCCTCCCACATCGTACTGATGATGACAACTTGTCCCTGGAAGCTCTCGCTGTCTCGCTTAAGTTACTTGATGTGTTTGACTCTAACTTGTCAAACATGTCGGCGTCTTTATCCCGATGACGCCACAAACTTGGAATGGGAACATTTTATCAATAATTACACACCGGTCACAACTATTTTATCGTGTAGAAACATGGCACTTTCCCTCTGTTCTTTCCACACCTCGTTCTTCCTTCTCCTGGAATTCCACTTAACCCGCGACACGTAGAGCTGTTGATTCAATATTTTCATTGTCTGGAATATGAGGCGACCCCTAAACAGAGCAGCCAAATCCATCGTAATGAGAATAATCTGTACAGCCTCCGTCTTGCTACTTGATATTTGAGCACATAAAGAGGGATGTGGGTTAGCTGTTGTGTTGTGTTGTGTTGTGGGCGAATGCTTTTACTTGGTTCAATTTTGAACAAGCTGTTAAAAATCCATTTACATGTAGCCAGCTATAGCTAGGATGTCATTACCAAATGTGGCTGATAAGATCTCATCCTGACTGAGCGCGCGCCTGCTGTGTTTGTAAATTTGTCTTTCTGTGAATACACAAAGTGCATCAGGTATAAACAGCTTTCCACTAAGACTTGATGTCTACTTTTTCTCCCCTCCTAATGTCTCCATTTCCCTGCATCGTCTTAAATCTTTCTTTTCTAAAACCTTTCAATATTTTTCAGCACAGTGCAGCAGAAGTTTTAGGCTGTAAAAGTGAAGTGGGGTCGTTTTTAAAAGTAATAAATTCTTTTTCTTTATCGAGTAATTAAAAAAATACAATAAGATAAAAACTTTCAGGCGAACTTGATCTTGTAAGGACTCGGCCTCTCTCAGTGCTGTTTATCTGTATGATCCGAGGCTGAGATCTTCCAAAGTTACTTCACTGTTAGAAGTGCTGGGCCGGGGTCACCACGATAAACAAGAAAGGAGTAGATAAACTCACTGTATTTGAGAGGACTTTGTGTTTAAACATCATCTAAACTGTTTAATGTCATAAAATGATTTTTTCAATGAGGGCAGCACAATGGTGGTTCGCACTGATGCCTCACAGTAAGGGTTCTGGGTTTAAATCCACCATCTGGTTGTCTGTCTCCGTGTTAGCCCTGCGACAGGGGGCTGTTTCATTTCTGTGTGTTTTTTGAATTGCCGTCAATAAAGGTTTGCTTTCATTGGCAGAGTCTGCTCTCCTCAGTCTTCGCTGTTATTGGCGTGTTTTAAGATGAATCACAGCTTTAGGAACAGCTTAATAACAGAAATGAACCCAGAGTGTGAGGTAGTCCTGATAACCTGATCAAACTCTGATCAAATGAAGCTGTAATTGCATTTTTTAACAGGGTGACAATAACCAGACTGAATTTGAAAGCAGCAGGAATATTATTTATTTAATGTGGTTGGTTTCCTCTCTCTGTGCATCTCTCCATCTCAGTCGCCGTCACTTTGATTGACTTTGTTCCTGTGTGGAAATGACACTCCCCTCTCAGCGCGTCCCTACATCCATTTTTTTTACCCAGCAGCATTAGCGACACGGAGATGATAACCGGTGAGAAATGATCTCACTTCCAACGCCGTCGAAGTCATTCATTGGTCAATAGTGAGAGTCTGGCTCTGCTTTGCTCCTCCTCTCTCTCCCTCGTCCTGATATTTTCCCAATAGTGCAGGAACACCTGAGGGCGTGCGCCCGTGCGAGCTATAATCAGCGTTGTGAGGTCTCACTCCTGTCAGCCAACGTGCAGTATTGTGTTACAGCGTCTCACACACAACAACAACAAATGAAATGTTCCCAGAGGACAGCTACACAAGCCCAATTAGTGGATCGCTGCACCTCTAAACTCCAACAATTCACATGACAGTCTGCTGCCATTCTTCTTGTTTTGATACCTGTGTGAGGAAAGTTTGAAGCCGGGCAGTGTGCGGAGCTTTTAATGAGCTGTGTTTCAGAGACTTGTATCGGTGTTTGCCTCCATTCATTATTCTTTCTCTAAGTGCTGCTCATTGACAGCATTTAGCACCAGCATGAGGCTCTTCACAGTCATCTAAAGACGATTTTGTGCTTCAGGGCCCAACACCAAGTAAATTAAGTGTAGTTTTGCAGCCTCTCCAGTTGTTTTTGGTCCATATCATGTTAAATGCTGGGCTCCAATCACAGTTTTATCCCAGGAGAGGGTTATTTTCTGAACAATTATGGGCATGAATTTTATCATCTCATGTTTTCTGGCAGGATTCCTCTTCTTGTCTGCCAGCAGGTCAGTGGTTAACCTTCTGGTGGGAGGTAGTCTCAGCTGACTTTAAAGTAGAGTTTCTCTCCTCTGGGTCGGTTGTTGGCCAAGGTCTCGTGTTGCAAAGGAACATCGCCGCTGCAGCCGTTCATTACCCTCGGCGACAGGAATCTGATTTGTTGCTGCGGATGAAAGTTGCTTCATCAAAGCAACGAATGACTCTGAGGTGGGCGGAGCAATCCATCACCTTGAGGTGCCCACATACGACGATACATGGGCCCATTTAGCTCAGCTACATAGTCGCCATGAATTAGGCTTGTTATTCCTACAAAACGGCTGCTTTATGTAAAAGGATTCCTCATAATCTGTTCATCATTTAAAAGATTTAAGGGAAATTACATGGATCCACTTAGTGCTGCAGTCTCAATAAATATGCTGGTACTGGTAGTTACTGAACAAAATTAAGTGAAACCTATCAATTGCAATCCAGGTTGAAAAGGAGAAGAGCTAATGCTGTGAATGTTCGTGTTGGAGAATCAGAGCACATACTTCACTTCAGCTCTTTGTTTTCTCTCCAGTGGAAGCACGTACAGCATGAGCAAGAGTGGACGAGGGGCTTCACTGCTCGTCCACTTTTGTGGTTTAGGTTAAGTTATCAACCCTTGGTTACATCACATAATGAGACACAGTGCAAAAGCCAGGAACAAACACTCTGCTAAAAAGCCAGCCACCCACGCACTCAACAACGCCTAACAGAAGATATGTGCATCTCCGACTGACACTTCAACAGCTCAACAATACCCTCACCTCACTCGCTTCTGGTTTGTTTTGGTTTGTTTTTAAAGGAATATTTATGAGCGAACACACACACATCCACTCACACAATGTTCTAGTCCTTATTTGGGCAATTCATCAGAATAATATGAGAGCAGACCTGACATGAATTACTTGTAGTGAGTGTTCTTCTTGCCTGTGATAAAGGATGCCCAGTTTCCTCCCAGGCCAAGGAGCGTGAATATGAATTTGAATGAGTCCTAGCTTTCCAGTGTCTGTCTGGGTGTGAGTGTGGGTGGGTGGTGCTAGGGGTCGTGCATGTGGGATTATTTGCGGGATTGTGTGTGCATAAGTGTAAGACACTGCTTAGAAATCCGATCGAGGGGTTTTTTCCCATTCTGCATGAACTCCTCGGGCTGCTGAACATATTTCTAATATGAAATATTTAATGTTTCACAGACTTTTGCACTAAAGTGCTTAGACTGCTTCATGTTTCCAACAAAGTGCTATTTTGAACGCTGGAGCCTGTCGGACTTTGTGGCACACTCCATCTGCTTCATCACCATGAATTACGTCAAAGCTAGACCTGTGGGGTCTTTGGTAGATGGCAGTCAAAGCTGCATATTTACTGACTATTTTAAGCACGTCCATGTTTGATCATTTATCTAACTTGTCCAGGGCAATGTGATCCAATAAACGCATGGACGATTGGGCCCAGGTGTGGTTACATGACGCATTGTTAATGTTGTATATTTAGATATGTTAAAAAAGCCTTGGTTTATGAAGCATTTTTATCAGTAGTAAAGCATGTAACACCTGTAGCTTTGATATGCAAAGGTATGTCCTCTTTGTCTGGTTTTGCTTACGTTGTGGGTCCTAACTTCAGGCATGTTTCCTTACAAAGTAAGCACGTATGCATATACACCAATCAGGCCTAACATGATTATTATGAGGTAACAATCAGTGTTAAACCTGATGATGTATGTACCCTAGCTCCTCCTTAATGGGTGGGCCAGGGCGGAAGAAGTGTTTGCTTACCTGGACAGATCCAGGTTAGCTAGGCAAATGACCCTCGATGGGAGCCATGAATCCGTCTTCCAGTCACGCGGTCTATACCCTAGAGCAGGGCTGCCCAATCCCAGTCCTCGAGAGCTACTATCCTGCAGCTTTTAGATGCATCCCTACTCCAACACAGCTGAATCAAATGAATGGCTTGTTATCAGGCCTTTGCCAAACATGATGGCATGCTGAAGAGGTAATCAAACCATTTGATTCAGCTGTGTTGGAGTAGGGATGCATCTAAAAGCTGCAGGACGGTAGCTCTCGAGGACCGGGATTGGGCACCCCTGCCCTAGAGATTTGGGGCCAGCTCATGCAGCCCAGTCGGTCTTGAGTCGTGGTTCCTCACTGCACAAACATTGGAGACAATAATTTCCAAATAACAAGAGGAAGGAAGCAGAAAACTCCCATCTCGTGCGTCTCATGTGTTTTTCTGTAATTCCATTGATGCCAATTTAATACACCTGAAGGCCCTTCAACCCATACCCTTCGCATCTCAGTGGCCAAAACCTTTATTTATACTGCACCAAACCACAACAACAGCCGCCTCAAGGTGCTTAAAGACGTGCCCTTCAAATACCACCTTCAACACTTGAACGCAGCCAAAAGGGGCAGTTCACTCATTTAGTCATGACTTATAATGGATGTCTTCATCCAGGTGCCAGACGGTTAATCCATCAGCTTAATGTGTAGCACTGACACGTACACGACCCTAGGAGGCTGCTTAGGAAGTGGTAGACATCATATTGATGATGACTGCTTACAGGCGTCCTTGTGACTAAAAGAGCCATGACACATGTTGTGAGGACTAAAGGAAGGATTTCAGTTATGCGTCCTTGAACATGGAAGACATTGGTTTTATACGTTTAACCTTTGGTAGAACCTCAAAATCCCATCCTTTCGTGAACCTCGGGACCAAAAATGGTCCCGCCCCAAAAGTGCTCTAAAAATGTTATATATCAATATTTTTTTCTACTTTAAATTAGTCAATCTTTTAAAACTACTTCTGCTTAAAATATCCATGTCAAGTTTTAATTATATTTTCATTGTTTTAACCCTTTAAATCCCAGTTTTATTACATGAGCGCCCTGTTTTTTTAGCCCCAAAAAACAAAAAAACTAAATATTTTCCAAAAAAAACATTTGAAGTAATATTTGTTTGTTATTATAATTAGGCCTTTGGATGGACTAAAGATTGGCACCAACAGTCATTTCGATCGCCTTTTATTTTTTTTCCAGGAGCGCATTTCATAAAATGCACACTATCGACCACGCCCAAAAAGTGCTATAAAAAATGTATATATTAATATTTTATTCCACTTTAAATTAGCCAATCTTTTAGACCTACTTCTCCTTGAAATATTCATGTCAAGTTTTAATTACATTTCGCAGATTTTAACCCTTTATATCCCGGTTTCGTCACATGAGCGCACTGCTTTTTTTGCCCCAAAAACATAAAACATAAAACATAAAATATTTTCCAAAAAAAACATTTGAAGTAATATTTTATTGTTATTATAATTAGGCCTTTAGATGGACAAAAGATTGTCACCAACATTAATTTCGATCCGTTTTTAATTTTTTTTGCAGAAGCCGAAAATGTCCCCAGGCGGCGCTGCTGCTCCTGCTCCCCCGGGGAGGAGTGCCTCTGCCGCGGGTGTGTTTCGCGCAGCGCCGGAGCATATGGTTCGGTTCCCGTGTCTGCAGCACACACTTCCGCTACCACGTGAAAACAAATACGTCATTTCCTGTTGATTAAAAAAAATTAATGCACCCTCAAACGATCCTAAGGGCAGAAACGAGCAGCGGGCCAAGCTGCTGCTGCACGCGGGAAATTAGTCTGCCTTTTCCGGGTATCTGTCTCGAGCAGGCCGCTGGAGAAGGTTATGGAACGCCAGGACTGCCATAATGAATTAATTAAATACACCATTAAATAATTAATTAAATGTGTCAATAATTAATTAAAATTGGAATTAATTAATTAAATAAATAGTTATGACACATGTAATTAATTAATTATTGACACATTTAATTAATTATTTATGTATTTCACATTTTAATTAATTATTGACACATTTAATTAATTATTGACACATTTAATTAATTATTGACACATTTAATTAATTATTTAATGATATATTTATTTATTTCATTTTGGCAGTCCTGGCGCCTGGCTCTCGTCATGAAATAATTTTATCTGTCAGCCTCACCCATCAAACTCAGGGGGCGGGGTTAACGCTGCCCATGCAGCTTCTCTAACATTTGATTGGTTGCCGTGCAAAGTAAGTCAAAACAGGTCGATCCTAGAAAATCGATTGCTTGTGTAGACTTGGGGCAGCCAGTTATCCCAGAATGCAGATCAAATCACAGCCAGCAATGGTGGTGTAGTTTTAAAATACCCCGTTTTTCTGTCACCAGCTACACTTTTAACAGTGTTTTAGCCGCGAATGTCGCGACGTATGTCTGGTCAGGTTGTCAACATAGAACATGCTTGCAAAAGTGCTCAGATGTTTTCAGAGATTTCACTAGCTCTGCTAACAGTTAGCATGCAGAGTGCACCGAGGGGGTTACGTTAACCGGTTTGTTTACATATTCCACTCTCCGTGTTCCACATGTTGCATTCGCAGATTCTCATTTTCACCGAACGATCGTCTCTTTCCGCCTGGTCTTGTGTCTCTGTGCTTCTGTAACATAAAGAACGAGCTGACATTTTTCTCACGAAACCAGCGATCAGCTCAGCAGACCCTCAGTTTACCAGCATGCATCCTCCTCCTCATCTGTCAGCTGTTTAACACCTGCTGCTAATTCAAGAAACACGCCTACGTTACCTGGTGATAGTCACAGTTTAACTGGGCAGCCGGTGCTCGATATAACGCAATGTCAGCGCATTTTTCTGCACAAGATAAGTAAATATAGTGTTTTCCCCGAGCGCAGAGCTGCTGGAGCTTGTTTCCTTACAGAGCACTTTATAGGCGAACAGCTTTATCAGCGGCTGATGTCCAATCACCGGCACACAGCTTTCAAACCTCAGCTGAGTTTTAGCTCTCAGTGGTTAAACGCTGGACTTCATTCACTCAGGTTCTGTCTGTCGGGTCACGTTTACTTCGCTGTTTTATTTACAACTGAGCAAATCGGTTTGGCTGAGGTTAAAGTTACGTTTCATAACTGCATAGTTTCACAGACGTTTAATGGTTCACTGGCACATGTGTTAGACTGAACTATCATCTAAATATCATCTGTTTTTTAATAGTTATTCAACTGTATTCTAAGCACCAGCTGTCTGTTAGAATGTGATTTTTTTCTCTCTCTGTTGGCAGAGGTATAAAAATGCGCAGGAAAATCTGACATGCATGGCGAACTTCACTGACGATATTTAGGGAGGAATAAACACACATCAAACATAAATGAACCATTTGCCTGTCTCCATAATTGAGAGCATTTTCTCTTCTTATGTCAACACTCTCTCTCGCTCTCTCTTTTTTTTTTGCTTTTTCGGTCATGTTATGTTTAACTGGCAAAGGCTTGTTAGAAACTGTGAAACACATCGTGCAGACTTCTGGATGTTAGAAGAAAACTAATACTGCTCATGAATGAGACTAAAGGCAGGAAGGTGTCCTTTAAAACTAAACATGTTAATAGGACCTCCCTGTTTATATCATAGTTTATGATATAGCACGTGTATTTCAGTAATAGCCTGCTGAGGCCACTATACGTGCTGGCCTCATATCAAATGTGAAGGCAGACTGAGTCTATGTTTGACGTTTTTTATATCTAATCTTCCTTTTCAAACATTTAAACAGCAGCGAGTCTGCAGCTGAGGGAATACAAACTCAAATTGTCGGAACAGGTTTGCTCGTTTCTTGGATTCATTTGGTGATTTATTAAATGTATAACTGTTATTCTAATCTGCTGCTGAGTCTCTTACACTTTTCTTTATGCTGTATATTTTCACGTCTCTGGAATAGTTGGCAGTTAGATAGTCAGCTGGGAAACTTTGTGTTAACTCATGGAGCTGAGGATATCGTGGATATGCTGACCTCGCTGCGTGGTGTACAGAGCGAGGTCAGCATGATTAATATTCACAATAAAAATATTAGCCGAACATCATGAAGTCTGTATGTGTTTCATAGTGTCGAACAACCTTTGTACAGTTAAAGCCAGCAGTTACTACATGACGGAAACACCAACGTTATCTCTTTTATGTGTTTATACACAGGTCACGCTGATTACTGAACAAAAACCCAAAGATCAGATGTTAAACAGATTTATTTGCTCTCTCTCCTCCTTAAACATGTTTTTAATGTTAGTTATAATTCAGAATTGGCGACTGAAACACGTAGGACACATAAGAACATCAGGAAATAAAACACCGATAAATATAACCTCAGTAAAAGAAGTCAGCGGGGGTTACTACAGCTGTGTACCGGGGCCTGCGCTTTGTCGGTGGGATTGCTTGCGAGGCGAGCGGGTCTATCCCACGCTTTGCCGTGAGACTGGGCAGACATCTCCGAAATCATCGAAACACTTTTGCAAAGAGGCTGTATCTTGACAAACCGACCAGACACATGAAGATTAAACCACTACATTCTAAAAAAATATTAAAACGGTATTTGGTGACACACAAACAGGGTTTTTCAAAGCTCAGTTCTGTTAGCTTCCACATGCCGGTTGTTGTGTGCTAGAAACAATGGCCACCAGGCCAAAGCAATGGTTTTGACTCGATCAGCGTTAACCCCGCCCCCTGAGTTTGATGGGTGAGGCTGACAGATAAAATTATTTCATGATGAGAGCCAGGCGCCAAGACTGCCAAAATGAAATAAATAAATATATCATTAAATAATTAATTAAATGTGTCAATAATTAATTAATTAAATGTGTCAATAATTAATTAAAACGTGAAATACATAAATAATTAATTAAATGTGTCAATAATTAATTAATTACATATATCATAACTATTTATTTAATTAATTAATTCCAATTTTAATTAATTATTGACACATTTAATTAATTATTTAATGGTGTATTTAATTAATTCATTATGGCAGTCCTGGCGTTCCATAGAGGTGTGTATGTTCCAGCAGGCGTCACATGTGGAACAAGTGCGCCACCCGGTGGCCAAATAAAAAAATTACAATTCTAAGGCCCTGAGTCCAGAATGAAAGTGAAAGTTAAGCCATCGCCACGACGTTAATGGTAATAATTGTACAGTGAAAAATAGCGTTTATAATGGGTTTCAATGGGGCACAAATCGGCCACGAGGTTCGATAGTGGATGTATGCCTTTTATTCAGCCATTTAAGCTCATTTAAAAAACTCAGACTGAAATTTTAAAATAAAATGGGAAAAAAATACATGTTTGAAAATTTGGCTATACTCCATTAAACACAGTGGAAATGGCGTGGAATTAAAAAACGGAAAGGCCACGAAATGGTCCCAGGTCCTACCAAGTTAAACTCTACGGGAGCTTTATGTCAGAGAAGAAACTCTAATTTCTCTTACTCCCTGTGATATACTTAGGCTGTAAATAATAGTAGGAAATAGCCATGATCATGTTAACCACTGGTTTCTGGAGTTTTAACACTGACTATCCAACTGTCTTACTTTTTCTTTGCTCTTCCTTTGAATCTTTCTTGTACCATTAAGTCTTCTTGTCCTCTTTCTTCTATCCAGAGGATGGAGGCACACCAAGCACCTTCTTGGCTCTTTCTGGCCTGTCTCAACTCTTTCCTAAACTCTGCCCATAGTTCTTCCTTCTTCAGTTTCCACCATTTAATCCTTGCCTCTGCCTTCACTGACTTTATCTTCTTCATTTCTGAAGTCATCCTACAGACTAACATCCAGTGCTGCCTAGCTACATTCTCCGTGACACGACCTTGCCATTTCCTATCTCCTTCATAGACATGGGAATAACCTTCTTCATAAAAGTTGTGGTCTACCTATGTGACCACTAGAGCAGGGCGATATGACCAGAAATATTTATCATGATATACATTTGAAAATTTGCGATAACGATATAACTGACGATATAATTGACACGAGACAAAATACCGCTTGTATGTGCGATCTCGTTCTTCTGGTCACTACCCACAGCTCGTGGCCATAGGTGAGGGTAGGGACGTAGACCCCAAGATACTTAAACTCCTCCACTTGGGGCAGGAACTTTCCCTCACCCGGAGTGGGCACTCCACCCTTGGCTTCCAATTAGAGTAAGTCACCAAGGTCGAGCCTCGTTTATAGTCAGCACGTCGGTTGGTGAGTTGTGATATAATCACAGCTCTGTAATCATTTTGCATGCATCCAAAGTGCAGAACGTGCCAGCAGTTGTGACGTCACAGCATTTGCAAAGGTGCCAACTATGAAAAATGCTAAAGAAAGTCGTCTCTGGTGGTCTGGCAGCTTGTTCAGGTTTCTCTCTGCTGCTCACCCAGGCCATGTAAACAGGAGCCCCAGACATTTTTGATGATGCTCCTTTTTCATTAGTCATTTTAAAAAACTTTCCATCAACTTCTGCTTGCCATTTCCCTCTGGGAATCCACCTTAAGTGCCCTTCTATTAGTCCAATAGCTCAAGTGATGCCTCTCTTATTGCCCATTTAAGGGGACAGGTTTGCAATTACAGCACTGAGACGTCAGAGGGACAGCTTGCCAGGAACACATTTAGATGTTGTATCCTTTATTGAGCACAACCCATCATGCTACAACAAGATATTTAGAGAGTTTATACAAATTGAGAGCCAGCGCCCTGCTCTGCAAGTAGCCCTTATCTCAGTGTGTCACCAAACACCAGAAGGATGAGTGAGGCCTCGTGAGCACACACAGAGATGCAAAGAAAACAAATGAGCTGAGAGAAAATAAGACAAAGATGAAGCCGTAAAAAGAACCACCGTGACGAAAATCCATCACCTTCCCCAGGCCGTCACAGCGATGCAGCCACTCGCTGTGCTGTGATTTCCCGGCCAGGGAGGGGAGCTGCTGGCTCCCAGATAGAAACGATCCCAGCACAGCTCGCTGTCGCACTGTACATCCTCATGCTGTGCTTCATTTGCAGACCAAAGCCATTCATCAATGACACCATTGATTTGTTGCCCTGTAGTAACAAACGTCTCACTCGGGGCACAGTTTACATATGTGTGTGTGTGAGTGTGGAACCATTTGAACGGTTGTGTCTGTCAGTTTTTCTGGAATTCACCATCACCTCTGGGTCTGCTACACACACACACACACACACACACACACACACACACACACACACACACTGACATATACATTTTTTCCTTTTGCAGCCCATGTTTGAGGGCTTAGCTTTAAGAGGTTTACTTTTTAGCTCTTTCTTTCTCTCTCGCTCTTGTGTGTGTGTGTGTGTGTGTGTGTGTGTGTGTGTGTGTGTGTGTATGTGTGTATGTGTGTGTGTGTGTGTGTGTGTGTGTGTGTGTGTGTGTGTCCTCTCCCATGTTCACTTAGCTCT
Source organism: Diplotaxodon limnothrissa (assembly GCF_057381915.1). Classification (NCBI taxonomy): domain Eukaryota; kingdom Metazoa; phylum Chordata; class Actinopteri; order Cichliformes; family Cichlidae; genus Diplotaxodon; species Diplotaxodon limnothrissa. The sequence goes on along the minus strand of NC_140604.1, from coordinate 3,769,693 downwards.
CCAGCCTTCTCTTTCTCACCCTTCGCCCTCGTCTCTTTTCTCCCTCGTATTTCTTTCACCTCTCTACGCTCGTCTTACGCTTTCATCTCTACGCGCCGAGCTACACCGGCTTCTCTCTCACTCCTCCTCGCCAGGTTTAAATTTAGATGGGAGTTTCTCTCCACTGTATCCTGGCAACCTATTCCCCATATGTAAAAAAAGAAACACCAGGGCTGAAGTCCTCTTCATTCTCTCTCCTCTCTGTATATTTTTTCTCCTTGGTCCAACAACATGTGTTTTCTGGGTTGTTTTGCACTTAAACCAAAGATATGAAGTCGTGTTGTCATGTGGCGTGTGCGCATGTGTGTTGGGTGGGGGGAATGCTCTGGCCCAGAAAACCTAGAGTATTATTTACCCCTGGAGTCAGGAGCTATGCTGACATAGAGGGCAGGCAGCCTACTAAGAGACCAGAACGATGTATGCACACAGCCAACCAGGGGCTGAGTTTCCAGTCAGTTAGTAAACCAGTCAGTCAGCTAACTGGAGGGTAATTATCTTAAACCACCACTTAAACCAAGCGACTCAGAAATCAGTACACACACACACACGCGCGAGGTAAATTAGTTTGGAGAGAAGCACTGACGAGTTGAGAACATACTAACATCTATTCATTCATGCAGGCTTCCTGCTAATCATTAATTAGAGGACGTGTGTGTGTGTGTGTGTGTACAAGAACAGGTGCAGCTCCTATAAGTGGCAGTAGCAGCCCGTCACGTCCACAGTCAGTTTAATTTATCGCTCAGCCAGCTGGGTCCTAATTATGAATCTGTGCTTGCACACTCCCTCTCTCGCTCTCCCTTTGTTACTCGTACATAAGGCTGCAGAACAGAACACATGCATTAGCGCATGTGTTCACCTGCTGCAGGACACGCGTGCACCTTTGTGCATCTTAAATACACGTGAGGCTGTAAAGTACACAGCCATTAACACGCTGTAGGAAATACCACTCTCCTAACAGAGATAAAGTAAATGCACATGCCATGACAACCCAGCTCAAATATTTGCCCTGAAAAGTGAACCCAAGCCATTCCTTCCACCAGGCCACAACAAGCTCGGCAAAATCAAATGAGCATGAATGGTTAATGAGAGGCTCTGGTTGAAAAGGGGATTGGTCCACAGCCTGAGAGCATCTGCCTGTGTGGCACAACACTGGGCAAAAAAGGATGATTTCCTAGCAGAGCATAATGAAGTTGCTCGCCTGAAGGTGCCAACATTCAGCTTACTGCTCTTTTAACCTTTACTAGTATCATGTGTGTGTGTGTTTAAACTTGGGTACACTGTACGCATTTTTCCCACCTGTCACTGTGGGCACAGTGTGTGCATATGCGTACATGCACATCACATATAAATGTGGACAGGGAGCAGTGTGGGTATCTGTCACAGCAATTTCTTGCGGGTAAATAATTCCCTAAGAGCAACACCCAGATCCACGCACTCGACCTCTGCCAACACGAACGTCGCCATCTAGTACAAGTCCAGCAAGAATTCTTCATACTGTCTGTTTTCGTCTCGTCAAGCAGCGTCTGGCCGTCCTGCTCTCTGTCTGTCCCATCACAGCATTGTTTCCAAGGCAGAACCAGTGAACTGGGGAATATTGCATTAATACTGGCTGCTGTTTCTGCCGCAATAAACAGCCCAGTCGGGCGGTGGGAAAATATCCTCTCATTCTCTCTCTAACTCAACTGTCTTTATCTGTCTACATGCCTCTAGTGTCAATAAACGGATATTTTGGGATACAGGGTATATTAGCAATATCTCTTGGTTTTTGATTTTCTTTTCACATGTGACTGTGGTATAGTTATTAGTCTAGCAGCTATGGAAATATTTCGTATTACTCATTCTGCACTGTTTCAGAGTCTTTAGTGAAAAAGTTGCATTTTTCAAATTTCAATCATGCAAAATGTGGTACCGAGCAAGTAAATGCCAACTATCAGTGACTTTGAAGTGTTGTTTACAGATGCAGCATTTCAAAAAGGTTTACACGCTTTAAAGAAATAATTTCTCTCCAACTGCAAATCACTGCAACAGCTGTTTCCATCCTCAATCTGAAATCACGTCCCCTTGAGCACTGGTTACACACCATAAATCTAACAACACCCTGGAGTTCAGCCATTTATATCTGAGCCAAAATCTGACCAGAACAAAGAAAGACTTGTACAGAAGTCACTATATTACATAAATGAAAGGAAAAGCAAAAAGGCTTTGTTTTCCTCGGTGTTAGTGAGATTATTGAACTTTGCTGAATTTCATGAAACTTAGTGGAGAGGTGGACTAAAGTCAGAACTTTGAATTTTGATGTAAATCTAGGTTATAGTCTTTCAAACTGTGAAACGGTGCTTTGACCTTAGAGGAGGATGTGCAGTGAGTACCACCAGGAAGTGCATCCATGGAAATCCAGCTTGGATTAATTTGCACTAAAGCACAAAGAGACTTGCAGTCAGTCCTCATTTATCTACATAGAGTTACTATTACTAAACTAATGCTAATGTGGCTAGCACTACTAAACTAAGTGTTAGCCACATTAGTTGGCTAACACTTAGTTAGCGAACTGTCCTGCTAGGGGTGGCTGTGGCTCAGAGGTAGAGCAGGTCCTCTACTGATTGGAAGGTTGGTGGTTCAGTCAACCTTCCAATCAGATGTTCGATCCATGGCACCCCCAGCCTACATGCCAAATATCCTTAGGCAAGTTAATAACCCCAAGTTGTTCTCCGATGCATTTATCGGATTATGAATGTGTGTGAACGTTAGCTGGAAAGTTGCTTTCAGAACTGCACATGATTATTTGTAGCTAGCAGGGTGTTAATGCTACCATCAAGTCTAACAGGCTGCAGTCTATGAACTAACTTCATCAACGCCAGCTAACAATGTTTGCTCAGTGGCAGTACATCGAATATATACTGAAGAGACACATAACCCAGGTAGCTACCACATATAAAACAAGCTAGCTGCAGTAGGCTAACGTTAGTTTTTTAAAAAGAATTTACTTCCAGATGTTTCTTTAGTCTTTTGACATTGAGAGCAGCTCGGTTGCTGCAAACAGAGTTTGCATTGGGTCAGATTTCATCCCTTTCTTCTTTGAATATGAAGTGGTGTCAGAGTTTCCAAGTAAGAAATGCGTTCCTGCACTGCTGGCTCTGTTGTACTGGCTCTGGGTGCATTGTGTAACTGACACCACCAACATTAGAGTCTGCTATTGTGTGTTTTGTTTGGGTTTCCGGCAGTGCGTTACAAAAATTAGAGAGGGGATAGTCTAACATATGAAACAGGAAAAGACCGCCGTGTAATCCATTTATTTCAACAAAGTAACTGTATTCTAATTATCACCTATTTAAACTGTAACTGTAACAGAATACAGTTACTCATATTTTGTATTTTAAATACGTAACGCTGGTACATGTACTCCGTTACTCCCCAACACTGACCATTTATAAGAATCAGTCCATTTACTGTTGACATAATACAGTAATCTGCATGGTCTGTAGTTCCTCAGCTGTAGAGAAAGTATGAAGACTCTTTTTCTTTTTTGGTTGGTTTGCCAGCAGTACCAACTCGCTGATAGTCGGCTTGTACAGAAAATAACAAATTTGCTACCTTGCACAAAGATTTTAGAATTCTTTTATGGCACTGAGTCTTGTTGAGCACAACATTGTGTTCATTTTGTAAGTTGTAGTCTTAATTATTGTAGTGGAGCATGGTAAGCTCCTTGGACTCATCAAAACAAGAGACGGCAGAGGCCAAAATGCTGAGTCTTCACAAACCAATGGGTGACTTCACTCAGGCTGCTGCGCACATATTTATATGTGTTTCACTTGAGTTTGAGAATTTGAGAGTTAGCTAACATGTTAGCCAAATTAGCTAAATTAAAAGGTAGACTGTTGTTTGGTTAATGTCTTGCCAAGCCAACCAATAGATGGCCACTGTGAAAATGTTACATGCTAAAGGCAGTTTAGGGTACAAATACTGACAAACCTAATTTGTACGTCGTGTCCCTTTGTGACTGTATTTGTGTCTGTGTTGCGGTTTGGGCCCCGGGTGCGTCTCCATAATAAGTTTTGGGCAACATGTGCTCTTCATCATTTATTGTGTTAGGTTATGGTCAGCGTCCTCTCCATGAAATTGTTGCATTTCACGGTTTGTAGTAGTCTTCCACTAGATTACATAATATTTGAAGGTGAGTCTCAGTGTGTGTGCGTGGGGGTGGGGGGCAACATAACCTATGACAAAATACCAGTACTTCTAACACTGCGTCTTTATACTGCATGCATATTTATGTCATTTTTTCCCATGCTCTCTCTCTCTCTCACTACCCTGTGTGTATCTCTCTCTCCCACAACTCCTTCTTCTCTGATTATCCTCAGCACAGCATCTCGTATCTTTTGTGCGGAAGGTTTTTTTCCTCTCTCAGCGAAACACCTCCTGGAACACGCATTTTCCAGCTCTGTTTCCCTCGCTTCCTTCTCTCTGCCGCTCTGTTTCAGAGTAGTAGTAATACCAGCAGCAGCTGAACAGCATCGTGGGTCCATCTACAACTGATAGAAACCGACTCTCCTGTTGCCATCCTCCATCTCTCTCCTTTTCTCTCCTCCTTCTCCCCTGTTGCATGCTGATTTATTCAAAGATTGCGAGGAGTTGACAGCCAGACACCCGTCAAGAGGAATGCTGCAGAAGTGGAGGACAGTGGAAGAAACTCATTGAGATGTAGTAAGACAAAGGACAGAGTGATGCCGGCAGTAGATTAACAGGGAACCGTTGGGCAGTTGAGGACTGATCTGAGCCTTGCAGAGGGAAAGCAGAGCAGAAAGCGAGCTGGGGTTCAGTTGCATCAGGGTGGAAGCTGTTGAATAGCTGCATGTGACGCTCTCCGTTCTTGAGCCCGAGGGAAAAGGCTCCTATGAGCGAAGAGGACAAGCTGTACCCAGGAAGCAGGGGAATGGCATGATCTCCTCTCTTTCATGTGACTTCTGACATCATCTCGAGGCATGAGACTTAGTCCATGCCATGCTACTCCTTGTGGACTGCCTCTGAACAGTGACATCCTTGTCATCCCAACACTATGTAAGGAAGTCACAGAGTTGGTTCATACTGCAGGCAGTCACGGAAACCCAGCGGGCCGCCCTGACCCTGACCCCTCTGCGGTGAGCTGCCGTTGAGGACCATGGTCCTGCCGTTGCTGCTGAAGCTCCTTAACGTCTTCCTGCGCCAGTCGACTCTCACCAAAACTGCTGCCACGAAACACTGCCACCGCCCGTCCTGCTGCCCGTCTGCTCTGATGCCGCGCCCGCCCGGCCTGCCACTCTCTTGCCGCCGCGGGTGGGAGGCGAAAGAGCACCCACGACGTCTGCCCACCGAAGGAAGAGAGGTGAGGGGGGACGCCTGAGTTATCCAAGGAAAGGGTGATTATGCCATTGGTCTAGAACAGAGAAAAAAAGGGCAGCTTAAGACTAAGTGAGAGTGAGGAAGAGCAGCTAGACTAGGCTGGACTCGATATTCCACTTTTTCAGATTTAAGTTTGTAACTGGAACAAAAATATTCACATGACTGGCAGCTACCATTGGATCAGAGCCATTTCAAGTTGTTGAGTTTGTACATCAACGTGAATGTTAATGTAGTTAGAACATTTGCTAACACCACAAAACAAGGCTGGATTCTGTCGCACTGACCTTTTAAATTTCACACTCTCTTCTCTTGGCGGTGTAGATTCACATGAGCCCATCTGTCTAGTTTGTTGCAAAAGAGACATTGTAGCAAAATCTCACCAGAAGACAATCAGCAAAGCTTTAAAGGATTTTGTAAAGTAGCTAATCCACAATATGTTCCTGGAAATGGTGCAAAGGGAACATTTGACAGTTGACTCTTCCGTTGCTCGAGTGTTTGTATCAGTCCCTTCGTGTTGCTGTTGGTTTGTTCTTTGGCGTGCGGTGTCTTTAGGCTAAACAGAGTCACTGTTTATCATGTCAGCTTAACCAGTTTAACATCAGAGTCTCAATAAATACTGAAGTCAGTGGCCTTCAACTAATGTTTCTAATGAAAAGAGATTTTTCATGCAAAAGTCAAGTGAACTGATGTCTGCAGAATTTGTTGCATAAATGCTGATGATAAATTCTGCTGTACTAAATGTCCTGAGTGGACACCGATCACAATAGCAAACCAGAGAATTATGGAAAGAAAAACAAACTTTATCTTCAAAGAACTGGGGTTTATATTTCTGACCTTGAGCTCTGACGTTCTCATTCAGATTGTAAGGTAGCTTTTTCCTTTAGTGGTGCAAACAGATGTAGAGTGTCTTTTACGTGCGGTTAAAAACGTCAAAACCAGAGATAAGAATTTAATATTTAAAGCCAAAATTATGGATTTGGAATCTGTGAAAAGTTTTCTTTTTTAAAAAAAAAAAAGTGCTATTTTACTTTTGGGATTATTTTTGTACAGGACAAACATCTGTGACACACTATGCTTGTGGATTAATGTTATTAGCCTGTTAGCATTGATGCACCTGTTGTTGGCACAGCCTACAGTGTGGTAGGTACATGCATCCTCCCTGAGGACAGAATTCGATGATCTGCTCCTTTAAATTTCCTAACAATGAAGAGCTGCAATGATTCTTGCAAAGAGCCACACTGATAGACAGCTCTTTGTGTTGCTGGCTATTGTCAGCCAACTGCATTTCAATAGTGGGTCTAACACGTTCTGTGGCGTGTACAGCAGCAGAGGAGCAACTGATTTCTGCTTTGCTAATGTTGGAATGACCTTCCCTTGTAGTTATGGCAGGTAGTTTCATTTTAGAAAAACAGACACACTTAAAAAAACACACAAACAAACAAAAAAGAAAAGAAAGACCAACAAAGAGACTAAACGTGTCCCACATACAGATGTAGCTTCTCCCCGTGATGTCCATTTTGGCTCATATGAAGGTAGAGAATGTGGATCCTTTTTCACGTGAACCTCATTTCATGTACTCTGCTGTGTTATTTGCCTTATGAATAAAGGCCTCTGAAACAGTGTAGCTGAACCCCCTTGCATGCACTTTGTTTAATGATCACTGTTTGTACAACCAGCTAAAGCTCACCAACCAAGCTAGCAGCCTGTTAAATCTAATACAGGGCATGTGCCATTCATGCTAGCTGTATGCTACGCTTAGCTCAGAGAGAGGAGACATACATACACAGACACAGAAATATAAACAACATGCTGAGGTTAGCTTCCTGTCTCTCCAGTACATCCAGTAGGCACAGATCAACGGTCAAACAAGCAGCACATTTGCCTCGACTCTGCAGAGCGTGTAGTCGTGATGCAGACTGGCAGTCAGATATCCAATTTTGGCTCAGTCTTTTTCTCTTTCTCGCTTTCTCTCTTCCTCCTACACAGCTTTCAGACAGGCCCTGTTTGACACCTGAAAGCACCCTTAGTTTTAAACGTACCTGCTGCCACTGTTAAAAAGTTATGCAAGAGTTTGGCTAAGCCAGAAATAGGACACGACAGTGGATCTGCATTACATAAAAAAATGTTTTGAAGCAATTATAAAGAAAATCCACCCTCACAAATGTACAGTTTCTTTGACCATACATGGGTGTCCCCTCAGCTGTGCCAGCAGCTTTTAACTGGAAGCTGTTTCCGTGCTATCGTTCTTTGATGCTGCTGCACTTCTCATAAAATATGTGCCAGTTACATAAACACTGCGAGTGTTTAAGCATTGTTGAGTTTAACTTGCATTATAAACAGTCTGATTTATTTATGACACAAAGTGTTGCAGACTGCATTCATTCCTGATACAGCTGAACAACCTGACAACCTCAGGCCGCCTAAAAGAAGCTTGTTCATAATGTTGACAGGCAGGTGAATCTCCTCTCAGTGGGTACAAAACACTCGGATCAGTTAAAGATGTTTAGCTCTCCATGTTTTTGGGGAGTAACTCGACCGACTAGCTGAGGAAGTGACAAGCTAACAGGAAGTGACTAATAGCAAACAAGGATCTACGTTATTTTATGAATCCTGAATTTAAAGACATTACCTGCATCTTTTTCTCCCTCACAATGATAATCGCGATGAATACTTTGCCTCTTTTGGGTCTCAGTGCAATCCTTCCTGTTTTGGCTTCTGTCGCAGCTTTTCCGTCGTGCTTTCGTCGCCCCAAAAACACGCCTGTTGTCGGGGTTTTTGTGATTCGGGGTTTTTTATGCAACTTTGGTTGTTTTGTGTGCTTTTGTGATGTTTTTCTATTTACTGGTGTTTTCTTAAGTTGCAGTGCATGTGACCTCTCAGGGCCACAGTGTAGCTTATAGTATGTAACAGTGTAACATTTTTAAAACTGTAACATTTATATTTGAAATCAAATGGCCAAAATTGTGTTAATTTTTCATACGGGTGGATTTAGTTTGTTAAAGAAAACTTTGAGAAGCTTTTGTGTTCAGAGCTGCGCTGCTATCCAGTTGTTAAGTGATGACGTGACGAATCCTACTTCCGGGTCTAAAGTAGTCTGCGTTTAATATGGCTTTTGTGTTGTTAACATGTTTAATGTTTTGTATTTTCTTCTATTTGATCTCAAAAAGCTCCTAAAACAGTCAGTGATCACTGTTGACCTCCCTCGGCTTTTATTACCGCTAATCATTTATTTAAGCTCAGTTTTTAAAACCTTAGGATGTAACTACAGCCCAGCCCATGCAGCAGTATATGAATGACTAACCTCGTATTGTGGATGGATTATCTCAGTTGTTCTCCTGGCTGAAGTTTGGTCCTTTTACAGCATCCTGCCATGCGATTACATTTGTTCCTGACCACTGAGAACACTCACGTTAACTTTTATCGAGTGGAAAAAAAGTTAGCTTGTTTATATTATGCTAACATAGCTGTGTCGCTAGCGGTCACGTAGCACATCATTATATACCAGCTAGCCCAACTTCAGTAACCCTACAAACGTCACTGCTGTTTAGTTTTCTATCTTCATTTATGTTGGAAGTGATAACAGAGCTGTACGTTTTAATTTGTTTCCAAAACCCCGCAGTCAGGACATGCTATATTGTATTTAGATAGAAGCTAGCGAGCTAACTCCCTGCTAACTTCTAACTCCGTTAAATGTCATAAATTCCGTTTTCATGGATGTTAAACTCAATTGTTACACCTGGTAGAGCAGAACGCTGATCATTTTATTAAAGATGAAAGACTTTAGACAGTTTTTAACTCTCAGTAATGCCATAGTGATCGTTTGATATATGGACCTGCAGCGGAGTTTAGACCCAGACACGGCTAGTGACGTCAGACTTTACGACCGAATAGAAACAGGAGGTGCAGTGAGTGTCAAATACTGCTGATATTAACCACTACATGAAACTACTATTGAAATTCTTCCCACAAATAAGAAAAAGCGAAGCTTGATCTCTGAGGCAGAATGAAGGCGATGGGAAGATGGAGGCAGGAAGCAAGAAGTGCAAGTGTGGCGCTCCTTTACTCTCACACGCTGTAATGTTGTACTGTACAACATGCCTGAAGCAAAGAGCCGCTATACTCATCTGAAGTGCGTCTCGCACACTGGACAATCCCACAATCCAGTGTTGCCCTTCAAAATCCTGGAGGTCCGCTGGAGAACAACAAGCAGGCGTCTGTTGGTGTTTGTTGCCTGCTTGAGCATTTTGTTCGTTTTGTTCCCACACATGTTTTTGTATTTTCGAGTTGTGCGTGTGCATGTGAGGAGCTTAGCCTTCACCAAAGTGGAGGTGTTGAAAATGACGAGCAAAGCATCAGGGGGAAAAATCACACTCATATCTCCTCTGTGTGTTTTTCTTGGCTCGGCTCAGCATGGCTCAGCTTGGCTGGGATTAACCCAGCCAGGCTTAATGTGCACCCCCACCCCTGTCACCCAACGGTGGGGGAGATGTATTTTTTGGTGAGAAGTGAGAGGAAGAGGATGGCGGAGGAGAGGAGGAGGAAGGAAGTGATTCTGGGCATCGCTGGGATGAGGAAATGCACCAATTTCCCACGAGGAAGAATCATTTGAATATTGCAGTCTTGTAAATCTATATTCTACTCTTTTGTTTTTGGGGTGTGGGGGGCTCTGCCTGGAGCTCAGCTACCTTCAACCAGATGATTGATCGCACCAGCAGGTTTGTCTCTGTGAGCTGATGACAGGATGAGGTTTGAATCCACCCTGCTCGCTCTCTCTCTTTATTGAAATGTTTTTCAGAATTCCTAAAATGTGATCCCAGCATAGATATTTGTCCTGGGTACACTGGTAAACATTAGTTGGTCTGTGTCAAAAGATGCAGTATATCGAACATCAACACGGCAGTTTGCTTAATATGGTCCTCCTGTCTCGAAAACAGGTCTGACCGATCAGGGCATGGGAATCTGGGATATATCCTGTGGTGTGTGGCACCAGGACACTGGCAGCTGACCTTTAGGATACTGTGGGTTGATCGGGCTTGTTCCGGCACTTCTCTTATGTCTGATCTGATTACTAGCCGGGGAGCTTGTTGTCCAAGTCGGTGCTCCCGTTTCCCTCATGTTCTTTGCATGGTCTTTTCTCAGAAGGTCTCTGGTATCAAGGAATCTCATTCTAATGGGGTCGTGGAGAAACTATGTTTCAGTGGGTGTGACACGTATAAGCAAGTTGGCGGCACGTTTTACTGTAATGAGACGATCAGTGTCGTCGTCACCGAGTCTAATGTTGTGGTTGGTGTGTGTGTGAAACATGAAACAGTCTCTATTAGTTCTCTGTAGTTCTGAAACTGTGAAGTAGATTTCTCAACACTAAGATGACTCATCCCGCTGCCACATTCAAAGCACACCGGCTCGTGATTTTGTTAAACTAACTGCCGCCACACAGACCTGCTTAGTTTAAGATCGATGTTCACAGCTCGCCAAAAGCACAGTTTATGTTCCCTGGATAAATTAAAAGCAGTCAGACCAATGATAAATACAGCAGAGTTATCCTGATGTTAATATATCACAATGAAGAGTTTGGCTTATTTAAGCTTTGGGAGGCTGCCTGTGCTTTACATTGATGCAACTTGAAAACAGCTGAAATGCCAAGTCAAGAGCAGGCCTGGAAATATTAGAAGAATCATCAGTATCAGTGTCAGTCACTTAGGTCAAGTCCTCCTATTTAAAGGGGACCTATTTTGCTCATTTACAGCTCTGTATGTCAGGTTTAGCTGTGCAGCTAGCGGTTGGAGACTCGGGACAAAGGAGCAGGACATAAAGTGAGCCTTTAATGCTGATTTTACTGAGTAATAAACTAATTTCAAAACACCGGGGAATCCAAACATCCAGAAGTCCAGGAGTCACGCAGAGGACACACAGCTGAGAGGGACAACACAAAGACAAGGGCAGACAACAAGACGAGACTAGGAGGAAACACGCCAGAACAAATCAGGAATAACGAGATACAGGAAGCAGAACTCAATATAAAGCAAAGAACACCGAGACAGGAAACACAGAGAAGGTGAAACAGTCCCTGCAAACACAAACAACTTCAACATCATTCTAATTGTTAAATCATCAACAAGAAATCAAACCTGAAAGTCCAAAACTCAGGATGTAGGACCAAAGCCCTGCACTGTTTTTATTCTGGTTCAAAATAATTAGTAATGATCTTATACTGGGCCACTGTGCAGCCTCTCAGTTCAGTCCAGACATCAGACCTGTGCCTTTAAGACTGCCATCACTTTCTTCTGATTGGCTGCCACTCACAAACAGACGGTTTGTGCTCATGGAGCGATGAGAGGGCTTATTAAGCACAAACTGTCATTCGCTGCTTTACTTGCTCTGCTACTTTTTAAGATGAAAGCATCCAGACTATTTATCGGACACATACAAAGAACTCGATTCTGCTTCAGTAACAGCGTGAGACACATCCACGTGTCTGCTACTGTAACCGTGCTGTTCTACAAAAACCACACAGGCACAAAATTAGATAAGCAGATTTTAATGTAGCTCAAAATATTTCCCCACCTGCTTTATTCAGTTTGAAGCATTAACTCATACATAGCAGTGCATCACCTGCTTGTAGTCTTTCAGAAGGGTGGGTTTTCCCCGTCACACGTATTCCTGCATCCACACTGTGTGCTGGATAAATATGTGAATCTGTGTTTGAAGGTGTTTCTGGAATATCACTGACTTGGATAATAATCTATGGATGAGGGTAGTGATTAGTGAAGTAATGGGCTATGAGACAAAGGGACGATCCCACAGGACCAAACGTGCCTCAGCGCAGCTGCTCGTGCTGAAAATTACATCACAGGTGATCCGTTTTTCTCTTGATACTACAGCAGACTACAGTGTACACTCTCTCAGTGGAAACAGTAAACACTCGACTACGTCCACGCAAGCACCCTCACACGCGCCGATTTCTGTGTGTGTGTGAACATGCGTGAACGGGTGATCTTTTTGCTGTGAACATGTGAGCTCGGGTCTTCACACACACTCGGTGATTCAGTGTGATAGCTGTGCATATGCAGAACAGTTGTGGTCCTCCAACACACAACTGCTGGCTCGAGCAGCGCTAATGTAGACAGCGAGCCCATCCATCCATGCAGAGCAGTGGACCGAAACTTTGTGCATCGCCAGCCCTGCTTCGCTCTTTGACCTCTTGGTGGGATGACGGCAAACAAGGTCACTTTAAAGTCAGTGTCTCATAATCCAGCAGGCGCTATGTTCTGTAGTCTATATTCTCTAAAGTACCCTACAAGCAGGGAACAGAGAAGAGCAAAGACTGAAAAACTAGATTAGTGTTTTGTTATTGTTATCACATCGAACTTTAGCTGTGTGTCAAATTTCCCTTTCTGCTGACATGAGAAGTGTGCAAGAAAGTCATACAAGTATACAACTCACATTTTTCCTCCGGGTAAGTGCAGGAACGTGTATTTGATGGGCAAACGCCCATCGAGGTTTCCTCTGCAGCCATAACAGACACAAATCAAATGCTTCGTGCACACATAATGGAGAAGGCCAGGATGAAAGATAAAGGAGGCCTCGCTGATATCACACTGCTGATATCAAGTTAATCAAACTACCAGCAAGCATGAAAAATTCTGCACAGTTCAAGGATCCCTCAGCCAGCCCACATCAGCTGACACATCTCATACAGGGTATGCTGGGCCTCTTTAACAGCCCACCTCCACCCAAGCTCTTTCCCCATCTGTAATTGTTCTATTTGGATTCATATTTCTGAGAATACGCAAAACTTTCAATAGTAAGAACAGAAGAGCATGTGATGTCCAAAGATGATGTCCTGTAATAAGCTTTATACTAGATGTATAAACTTACATGGACTATAGCACAGGTCTTCCAGTATGTGCTTTTGTGGCTTCACGCACTAGCATCTTTTGTTCGAGTGGCCTGATTGCATAGTTTGAATCTAATGCTAGCTGGCATCCTCAGATCACATGCAGCTCCCTTTAAAGGCACATGAAGACTCATCACTACTGCACAACGTGTGCGCTGCAGTCACTGTTGGATATTTCGTCTTTTGTGAACACAATATCAAGCTCGCCATTTGTTTATTTATTATTTTGAATTCCTGCAAACCTGGCTAATATGGCAACAATGTCTCCCAGAAGGCGGTGGGGGTTTGGAGGGGAGGTGGGGTGTCTCTTGTGGATTTCTGCTTTCCTCAACTCCGACTAAATCCCCTCATGGCATGGGTTCTTGTCAAACTGCAGTTTCTGGACACCCCCTTCCCCATATCTGTAGTTTGAATAGCTGTAGATAAAAGCAGATTCTCAAACAGACACACACACAGTCGAGAGATTAAAAACCTAAGCTCAGAGTACACTCTGAAGTCTCCTTGTGTCATAGATTAACACTAAAGGCTTGTGCGTTTGTGTGTGTGCAGAGCATATGTCAGCAACCCCACAGCAGTTGCTTGTGTGGCTGTTTCATTGCAGCATTTATATTTCAAGTCCCTTCTGAGGCAGAGGGAGCTGAAGACGAATAGAAGGGGAGGCAGGAAGGGAGGCTGAGAAAGATCAAGACAAAGGGTAAAAAGAGAGACAAAAATGAGACGATGAAGGAGATACGGGGAGAGAAAGAGAGAAACAAAGATATCCGAGGGAGAGGCAGCAACAAACCTAAGAGCTGATGGTGTTGATGAATTTTGTTGCAAAAGGCTGCAGTTAGAAAGAGGAGGAGGAAGAAGGAGGGAGAAAGATTGAGGCTGAAGAAATCTACTCCTTTGTTATGTCTTAGTGGGAAATGTCAAAGCTGGAGAGAAAAAGGTCAAGAAGGAAGCCAACCTGTCAGCAGGCAGATATCAAACACACACAGATGCCCTCATACCATTCAAATCATACTCACACTATATGGGTATAAATACATACATGCACACCTGCAGACATGCAGGTTGCTTAGATAGATGTTAAATGGATGGAATAATCCAAGGTTTCCTTATGATAGACCTCTGATGAGACACTCGTCCATGGTGGGAGCCCTTTTTGATTGCACAGATACAACACGACAAACGTGACATACGCTCATCAGGCATAACATTATGACCACCTAACATCATGCTGGAGGCCGTGGCCCTGAGCTCGACCCCTGCAGTAGTATCTGCACCAAGATGTTAGCAACAGATCCTTTAAATCCTGTAAGTTGTGAGGTGGGGTCTCCATGGATCGGAGCTGTTTGTCCAGCACATTCCACAGATGCTCGATTGGACTGAGATCTGGGGAATTTGGAGTCAGCACCTCAAATTTGTGCTCCTCAAACCATTCCTGAATCATGTTTGCATTTAAGGTAAATGATCCTGCTGGAAAAGGCCACAGCCGTCAGGGAATACTGTTTCCATGAGAGGGTGTACATGGTCTGCAACAATGCTTAGATGGCAGGAACCAAGGTTTCCCGGCAGGACATGGTCCGAAGCATCACACTGCCTTGCCTTCTTCCCATAGTGCATCCTGGTGTCAGAGGTTCCCCTGGTGAGCAGTGGCTTGGTCTGAATCGTCAGACCAGGGCTCCTTCTTCCATTGCTCTGTGGTCCAGTAGCTCACGAGCCTACTGTTGGTGCTTTCTGCAGTGGACAGGGGTCATCATGGACACCCTGACCGGTCTGCAGCTAGCCAACTGTAATGCATTTGCTCTGACACCTTCCTAGCAGAACCATCATTAACCTTTTCAGCAATCTGAGCTACAGTAGCCTGTCTGCTGGACTGGACCACACCATCCAGGCTTTATTCCCCACAAGCATCACGGGGCCTGTCGTCTTCTAGCCATGGCAACATGGCCTGTGTCAAACTCGCTGAAATCCTCTGACTTCACCATTTTTCTTGTTTCTAACACGTCAACTCTGAGGACTAAATGTTCACTCGCTCCCCGATATATCCCACCCACTAACAGCTGCCACCGTGAAGAGTACTTCCTGCTTTTTGTCTTTTGATATGTATATGCACGCTGAACACAAACATCCTGAGGAGTCTTGAACGATTAGTGAATCATCAAATCAGGGAATGACTCCAATTGTTCATCACAGCTGCAAGTAACAGTCTGCAAGAATGCGAGACGTTGATGCATCCTTGCATTTTATTAAATGAATAAAATAGAAGATCAAACTGTGAGTGCTTCATGATGCCAGCGGTGCAAAATGACCTACAGTTCTGGTCATTTAATGACATTTTAGAGGAGACAGTCTCATTGATCCTTACATACAGTACCGTATTTTCACGACCATAAGACGCACTGTGCTAAAAGGCGCAGTCTCAGTTATGTGTGCCATTACTGTATTTAACACACACATAAGGCGCACTGGATCATAGGGCGCATACAAGTACCGTATGCGTATTTAAAAATAAAGCGGGAGCAAACCTGAGTTCGGTACCTTACTCACATTTCTATTGCCGGTAATCGTCATCATCAACAACACACAAGCATACAAGTGTGCGTATTTAAAAATAAAGCAGGAGCAAAACAAAGTTTGGTACTCACATTTTTATCATCAATCAAACCCATCGAAGTCCTCATCCTCTGTGTCTGAACAGCTGCGCTAAATCTCCATCAAACATGCCAGGTTCACTGTCTTCACCGTCAGAGTCACTTTCTGTGCCGTGCGGCTCCTCGGAAATGATGCCGGCTTTTGCGAAAGCTCGAACAACAGTGCCAGCAGACATGTTAGCCCAAGCATCTACAATCCATTGGCAAATTGTGGCGTAACTCGCCCGGCGCTGCCTTCCACTCTTGGTGAAACTGTGGTCTCCATCGGTCATCCATCGCTCCCAGGCCGCTCGCAGCCTTACTTTGAACACCGATGCCCAGCGGTTGTTGTTCCTTTGTCAGGCCTCCCTCCCGGAATGACAGCAAGCTCACAGTTCATTTGTTTCACTAGTTTTTTTCACATCGGCTGTGAGATGGGCACGCATAGAGTCACAGATGGTGATGCGTGGAAAAAACCACCTGGTCTCCTTACATACACCTCCCTCAGCCACTCTTTCATCATTTCCTCATCCATCCAGCCCTTTTCATGTCCCTTAATGATGATTCCTGCTGGAAACTTCTCTTTAGGCAAAGTCTTTCGCTTAAAAATCCCCATAGGCGGCAGTTTCTGTCCATTAGCATGGCAGCCAAGCACAACAGTGAAAGAAGACTTTTCATACCCCGTTGTGCGTATCGCTACCGTGCTGGTCCCCTTCTTCTCCACAGTGTGACTCACCGGGATGTCAAAAGTGAGCGGGACCTCGTCCATGTTTGTGATGTGGCTGGGCTGGATGTGTTTGTCGCCGATGTGTTTGCTGCAGTAGGAGCGGAAGATGGCCAGCTTTTCCTTATAATCCGCTGGAAGTTGCTGCGCTACCGTAGTCCTGGTCCGGATGGAAAAATGGCACCGTTTCATAAAAAGTGAAAGTGAAACTGCTTTTAGCCGAATGGTGACCGTCGAAACGCTTCTCCCGCTCGTTCTTTGCTCGATGATCCACTGCTCGAGTCTTTCCTCCAACTCGGGCCACCTCGCCTTATGTCCGCGGAAACTCAGCTGCGTCTTCTTGACCTGCCGGAGCTTGTTTTCTAGCTTCCTCCATTTGCGAACCATCGATTCGTTAATCTTAAATTCTCTCGCCGCTGCTTGATTTCCATGTTCCTCCACATAGCTGATGGCCTTCAGTTTAAACTGTGCTTCATAAGCGTGTCTCTTTGCCATTTTCAGGGTTGTTATAACAACGATGTTCCGCATAATGCACATACCTGTCCTTTTAGACAGGTATGTGCGATAAAGTCAACGCACGCACTTCACCCTTTAGCGTTCTCATGGTGTTCTCTACTACGTCCTCATTACAACACACAGGGCGCACTGCGCTATAGGGCGCGCCGCACTTTTTGAAGAAAATCTAAGACTTTTAAGTGCGCCTTATGGTCGTGAAAATACGGTAATGCACGTTTAGAAAGGTTCATTTTAAATGTATTTCTTATCCTTTTAAAATGTTTCGAGGTTTTGAACTCAGCTATAAATGACATGAATGATATAATGTATTACTCTTAATGACTTTTCTATTGGACCATCTTCTATCTGCTGCAGACATTTCACTTTGAGCAGCTGAATATTTTATCCGTATTTTCTCTGCAGATAAACAAGCTTTCCTCTATGTACTCGTGTTTTGATTGTTTTACGGTGTCACAAGGAAATTACTGGACTGTTGGATTTCCAGCAAAGAAAGAGGTTCTTGTCTTGGTCAGCTGGTTGCAGGGATGATAGACTCAGATTGCCTAGAGCCTTAATTTAACAGGCAGAAAACAGCCAGGATAGATTAAGACAGGAGAACAAATTTAATTCAGTGCTCAGTATCGGAGTGCATTTTGCCCGCATGCATGAGTCTGTGTCGATGTAGCTACTGCTCGTTATTATTTGTTGCAATTGTCAGGAAATATACCAGAAGACTGTAAAGCAACAGAGTGACTCCTGTATTCTACATTTAAATTCATTTTATTTTCTCAGTAACTGATTACAGTTACATTTATTTCATTTAGCAGTTATTTGTTTTTAACTCCTTTACACACAGGACACAGGAGTTACTTGAAGAAGACTTTATCAGTTACATGAGTTCCTTTTCCCTTGTAGATGCACTCGTTTGTTCGTCTTTGAAAGTAACAACCTTTCAGTGAGAGTTGCTCTTGTGCGTTTTACAAGCTGCTACATGTCTTTGGATGTGACAGCACTAAAGTTAACATTCCAACACTGTGTTTTAGCCACATTTCTGTGGCTCTAAAATACATGTGTTCATCTATATTTCACTACAATAGAGCTTTCACGCTGTCTTGTCCAAACAGCAGCGAGTGTTCTGCGTGAAAAGGCGACTCTGTCCACCGACTGCACTTATCAGCAGGCTGAAGCTAATAATATCACACTGGTCTTTTGGTGAAAGATAAAAGCTTCGGGCCAGTGTCAGAACCTTATGTGGTTATGTGTGCACAAGCTGATGCTGTAAATGAAAAAGAAAGTCCTCCAGCCCTCAATTTGAAACGTAAGTGTTGGAATAAGGCAGAGAAAAAATTAAACAAAGTAAACTTAGTGTTTAAATGTGTCCACGGGTGTTTGTGTGTTTCTTTCTATACTTTGGATCTTTTAGTACCTTAAGTCTGCCAAGATTACAGACTGCTGCCTTTTGTGATAAACACATTAAAAGCCAGGCTCTCTTTACGTGTCACAGGATACAAACTGCAGATCATTCACTATCTGCGTGGTGTGTTCCCATATTTGTGCTGTATCTAATTTTAATAATCTGGTTTTGGTTGGACTTTTGTTAGAATATGTATATGTAGCAATGATGTGATGCATTAGCACCCCGTGTATCTCTATCCTCCAGCAGCAAGCTGCATCGTTGCACTTCGACAGTCGGTGAATCGAAATGTTTTTGTTGAGCTCCGGATGAAATCTCAGGCAGTGTGTGCGTCTCATTGGTGTGCAGTTCAGCAGAGTCAGCCACCCAACAGGAGCTATGTGCACAAATACACCTTTACCAAACAGACATGATTTGATTCTGCATTATTAAACGGGTGTCAAGCCGATGAGCTGGTGCTTGCCTCGGTGCTCGTGGTTCACTGGCTCTTCTGTTTACAGTAGAAAATGAACGCTGTGAAATTTTAATGTGCTTCTGTCATTTGAACGGCCTCTTTTCTAATGCCGAGTATGGGCATGGATGAGCAGCAGTGTTTGACTGTATAAAATATTGACCAGTTTCTCGTCATGACATATCGGCCATGTTTGCAGAGGTTTTGGAAGCATCGCAGCTGCAGACACTTGAAGCATTGGATTGGACGATATTGTAGTCTGATGTCACTTTTGGATTTTTTTAAAGATTAGGTTTTGGCCAATGAGTTAGCAACAAACTGACATTAAAGCAAACAGAAAAGTATTAGAAGAGTGAACGCAGTCTGACACTGAGGGTCCATGTCCATACTGGTTCTTTGTAATGAACATTAATAACTTTAAAGCCATTGCAACACTGATTCTACTGTAGAGAATTCTACTGCACAGGTGGAAACTGTTCATCACTGCCTTTATTACCTGTTGAAGATCAAGTTCTGGCTGGTGGGCGGAGCTCAGCGTTCATTCAGCTTCAGCATCATTCTGGCTTCTTGGCTAGCTTTGTGTTAGCATGCTGCCTGTGCAGATGCTTGCTCACAGTCAAAGTTGTGTTAGCAGTTAGCAAGTAATGTCCTCCTACCTGCACAAAAGAGAACTGAAGAACCTTTGTGACGCATGGAAACACATAATGCATTACTGCAAAGACGAGTGTGATTACAGTCACATGTTAATTTTGAATGTGCTACACCCAACACTGAGCATGTGCAATATCCATCTTTTAATGACTTACACAACATCAGATGTTCTTTAACCAAATCTTAGCTGAAGATCAGATCAGTAACAGATCAGAATCCTCTGTAGTTACTTAGAAAACACTGACAAACGTGCGATCGTGGCTCAAGAGTTGGGTGTTCGTCTTGTAATTGTAAGGTTGCCAGTTCGAGCCACGGCTCCGACAGTCTCGGTCGTTGTGTCCTTGGGCAAGACACTTCACCTACCGCCTACTGGTGGTGGCCAGAAGGGCCGATGGCGCGATATGTCAGCCTCGCCTCTGTCAGTGCGCCCCAGGGCAGCTGTGGCTACAACTGTAGCCTCCACCAGTGTGTGAATGTGAGAGTGACTGAATAGTGGAATTGTAAAGCGCTTTGAGGGGTCCCGAAAAGCGCTATATAAATGCAATCCATTATTATTATGCTTATAGATAAGAAGTTAAATCTGGAAGCAGAACGATCCTGTGGGATAAACAGACACATGTTTACAACAGTTCACTTGCTACGTGCGCCTGCAGCTGACAGTTGGTCACAGGCAGAGACTCTCAGCTTGAGAAACTTTTTCATTTACTTCTCTGCCTTTCAGAGGTGCTTTAATCGCTTGCTGGTTTAACTCACCTCACTTTATGTTGTCACTGGGTTTTTATCATCCGCCATCGCTACAAGTTACAAGACGTTCCTGACAGTCATGTGCTCTCTGGTCGTCACATCGCTGCTCGTCTCTTCCTCTGTGTGACTAAACTGCCACGCAGATCCAAATGTTCCAGTTTATGAACATGCACTATCAATTTTTATTATAGAAATTACATTTATGGCTGCGTGTCATGCAGACTGTCCCCTGTCAGGCTCTGTCATTGCTGCTCACTTTGTCAGTCTTTAATCATTTTTTTGACTTTTCAGCTATTTCTTGCTGTGTATTCATCCCTCCTGGCCATGTTCCTCTAACCTTCTCTGTCTTTCTCACTTGGTCCCACTATCACAGCCTCGCTCTTATAGGTTATTCCTCTCTTTTGCTATTCCCTTCATCTCTTTCATTTCATTCTGTAAAATAGAGAGGACGTCACCATCTCCACTGTTTCAAATGACACCATGACTTCACTAAATGTGAAATAAAGTGTAAGCAAGTTGTTGAGATATCAACCAGTTGCACAAAGCACCGACCTCTGTGCCGGTGCCTGTGGCTCAGTCTTCTGCACCGACAGAAGATTTGATTGAAGATTAATGATGGAAGTGTCATCGCTGTTCAGTCATCAGCTTTTTTATGGCTGCAGCTGTACTGAACACCTCCCAGGTGTAGGTGTGAGTGTGAGCTATTTAAACTTTGCTGCCTGTAAAAAGGTGAGTCATCACCTTCACAGTCCTTGGCGCTGTGCACGGCTTCATAGGCGGGCTCCCTTTTCTTTACATTATTACCTTTGATCCTTTCCTGTGAGCAAACCAAGAAGAAGGTCAAGCATTGGGTTTCTTCTCATTTAGCGTGGTCCTTATCGTTCTGTCTCCACATCACTTTCTTCAGAGGTAGTTGTTGCTTTATAAATCTATGAGTAAGAGCAGACTAGTCCTCTGGTATCCTGTCATTGTGTTGAAACGTGACTTTGCAGAAAGACAATGTGACAGCCTTGATGGTTTAGCAGGTGCACACCAGATATGTGACATTTAGGGTTTTAAACTTGATTTATGTCTTGTCATCTCTCGCCCTGTCTTGTCACTCTAAAGCACACGGTGTCAAATAAAGCAGGGCTGACACTGAAGCAATCTACTGGACAGCCCGAGCTCTGGCTTGAGCTTCACTTTGAGTCGTGTATTGTCAGCACGTCACTTGTATTCGACTTGCCTCTTAACGTCTAAGCTAGTTAATTTTGTCTGTAGTTTCAAGTCAATCAGTTAAGTAAGAAAATATAGCACAGTCAACCCCAAATGCAGTGTGTCAGAAGCACAAATCCTGTCAGTTTCAGGGATGAATATTAGCAAGGAGGACTTTCTCCAATGATGCTGGCCTCTGCTACACCGATCGACTAGATCGACGTGGGGAACAAACAGCATGTTGTGGGTGAAGTGAGGAAAACAAATCGTCTCGGTGGCACAGGCGGACAGCTCTGTAAACTGCTCCTCTCTTTGCTTTAAGACTCCTCCCTCTGGTGCTGTCCTCAAATACAACTTTGCCCTAACTGCACTTAAATGTGTCTTGACATCTGCACTTTTAACAGTCCTCATGGCAGTGTTTTTCAGTTTCACACAGATGGCTAAAAATATCCCTCAAGATACTCCAAGAGGCGACGCACAGCTGTGGGGGACACTCGGCTGAACTCTAGGGGTGTGTGGGTGTGGGTGCATTATTCAGCAGTGTTTGTGCCCGCTCACACAAGTGCATATGTGGGCAGGTCAGGATTCAGACATGATTTATGGTGATAATTATGCCCATTCTGGAATTGAAAATGCACTCTGCGGGTGATCTTATGATCTCGCTTGGGCAGCGGTTGTCCTTCTCTCCTGGATCGGCTGGAGGTTTCTTTAGGAGCCTTTCCAGCTTTGACAAAAGTCCAGCTGGGATAACCACATTTACTCTTCTTGATGTGATCTTCTGCCTCCCTGGCTGCTGTGTCAGTGGGGATGGTGTTCGCTCTGTGTTGTAGCGTCCTGATGACTCCCAGTTTGTGCTCCAGTGGATGATGAGAGTCAAACCTTAAATACTGATCCGTATGTGCAGGTTTACGGTACACATCAGCTTTTAGATGTCCCCCACTACTGATGGAAATCTCACAGTCTGAGAGGGCTAACCTGCCACTTTTCATATCCTCCCTGGTGAATTTGATGTGTCGGTCCACGGAGTTAATGTGATCCGTGAAATGTGGTACGTCCTGAGATTTGATTTTCACCCAGGTGTCATCCACATACCTGAACCAATGGCTTGGTGGTGTTCCAGGGTAGGATAGCAAAGCCCTCTTTTCCACTTCTTCCATGTACAAATTGGCCACGATGGGTGAAACTGGGGAGCCCACGGCACACCCATGTTTCTGCCTGTAGAACTGACCCTTGTATGTGAAGTAGGTGGAATGAAGACACAGTTCAAACACACTTGGTTGATGCTGAGAGTGGTACTCATGGCCACTGATCAGTGGGTTTTGGTCAGTGGTTGTTGATCAATGGTCATGAGAATTTGCATAATTAAGATTAAGGAACTGACCTCCCAGCCCATTGTTCCTTCAGTGGGCTGGTTTCAGTCATTATGCAAATGCACTGTTTATAAGATTGAAACCTGAAGTCAGCTGAGGCTGAAGAAGTCACCTGGATGATGATGAAAAGTTTCTCCCACAAAACGCTACGTCCAGATGAACAGAATCAACTTTTGGAGATTTACTTACCTGGATGATTGAGAATGCATCAAGACATTAATGCTGTATTCTATCACAACTGCTCTATTCCCATGTTGCAGCAGTATATGAATGACTAACCTCGTATTGTGGATGAATTATCTCAGTTGTTCTCCTGACTGAAGTTTGGTCCTTTTACAGCATCCTGCGATTGCATTTGTCCCTAACCATCAGGAACCCTCACGTTAACTTTTATTGAGTGGAAAAAAGTTAGCGTTCATCCTCCAGCTTCACTGTGTTTATGTTATGCTAACGTAGCTGTGTCGCTAGCGATCACGTAGCACATCATTATATAGCAGCTAGCCCAACTTCAGTAACCCTACAAACGTCACTGCTGTTTAGTTTCCTGTCTTCATTCATGTTGGAAGTGATAGCAGAGCTGTACGTTTGAATTTTTTCAGAAATCTCTCAGTCAGAACATGCTATATCATGCTTAGGTGGAAGCTAGCGAGCTAACTTCCTTCTAACTTCTAACTCTGTTAAATGTAATAAATTCTGTTTTCATGGATGCCTGGATGTTAAACTCAATTGTTACACCTGGTAAAGCAGCAACACTGATCATTTTATTAGATGAAAGAATTTAGACAGTTTTTAACTCTCAGTGATGCTGCAGTGATCGTTTGACTTTGGGACCTGTAGGAGACGGAGTTTAGGACCCAGATTCCTCCGCGTGGCTCTTCACTACAGTAGCCGTAATGCTCCGACCATCCATCAAGCGGTGCGGCTTCGCAGCTACCAAGGTCGTACTAAAACATTTTTGACAGATTGTTGATTTTTTTTTTTTTTTGTGTCCCGTTTGGATCTTTAGCCATCAGAATTGTTGTCTTAAGGCCAAGAAAGATGCCAAGCGGATTTATTTTACCAAGTGGATCATCATGGCCTTGCCATATTGGTCCATTTGATTGACCTTTATTATAATTATGAATTTATTTTATTTTCAGTTGCTACAAACGGGACAGACATGACTGGGGGATAGGACAGGGAGAAAGAATGAAAGAAAGAGAGGGAGAGAAAGAAAACCAAAGGGGAGAAGAGACGGTGAGAAGGGGGGGAAGAAAGAAAAAAAAAAACAAACAAAAAAAAATAAAACACCTGGGTCACCTGTATGGAGAAAAAAAACAGAAGAGAAAGCAAACAACAAAGAGCAACATAATAAAAAAAACAGCACCATCACAATAAACTAGCTAGCAGTAGATAACAGTAGATACTAAATAATAAACGATATTGTGCAGCATGCAAGATAGACAGCGTACAATGTGCTTTGAGGCAGCAGCCAAGAAAGCTGTAGTCTGCGTCTGTGAATACCCGTGTGTACACCTGTGTGGATCAGCATGTTTGCATTCCAAAGGTTTCTCCATGTAATGATCTGCTAGAGGGTGTGGGGGAGCCACAGCCCCGTCCTCCAGGGTATGAAGCAGGTATGGAGGAGATCAAAACTCCAGACATCCAGAGGTCCCCAGAACACAAGAGACCAAGGAAGACCAACAGAGGGGCAGCCGCGCCACTGTCCCAGTAAGAGCTGAGGAGAGTCCCAGATGAGGGCTCACTCAGCAGCCGCGGAGCAGAAGCCAGGGGGAGTTGCAGTGACGCGCCCGTGAGCTCCGCCGGCAGCCAGCTGTGCCTGAGTGACCGAGCCCCAGGCCGAGAGGCCGGGGGCACCCCACCTCCGAAGTGGCCCGAGCGAGCCCCAGGCTCCAGGCCCCGATAAGCGGCCGCCAAGGAGTGAGCCGGTGTGTACCTGGACGCCCATCCCCGGACACAAAGAACCACCAACGCACCGATGTCTGAGGGGGTCCGCCACTGGCAGGGGAAGTGGTGGTGGGTGGAGATAGGCCTCCAAACCTTGGAGGGCCTGAGGTGTCCCCAGAGAGGTGGCGTCTGATACCCAACCTGACATATAGACACAGACATACAGGCACACACATATACAAACATCCATTCCCACCCTCATGCTCTCATATGCACTTACTCCACACTCAACCAACATGGAGACAGACATAAAGAGACGCTGTACACACGATCACACTCCCCAAGCGTACTCTACGAACCGGGTCTAGGTACCCTTGCCCCTGGAGGGGGGAACTGCACCCAGACCCAGGTGGTGTTTCCCTTTTCCCTGCGGTGGGGAGAGGCAGACCGCCCCGACTCCGCAGCAGCAGGGAGGCCCCACACTCCAGACCGCAGTTGGACGGCCAACTCCTCCTCCTAGCCCCCCCGCTCCAGCAGGTCGCAGAGAATGGGGGTGAGAGAAGACTCCAAACCTCCCACCCCCACTAAGGAATTTGGAAATATATGAATCCAGAGATCTGAACCAATCTTGTGATGGTTTGTTAGGGATCATCAAAAATAAGTAATTTATTTTTGGCAAGATCATCATTTTTATAGTGGCGACCCTTCCCATGAGTGATATGGGTAAAGATTTCCATCTAGTCAGATCGCCTTCTACTTTCTTTAGAAATGGGATGTGGTTTAATTTAGTTAAGTCTGAAAGCTTAGGAGAAACATTAATACCTAAATATTTAATATTTCCGGATTGCAGTGGGGCAGAGGAAGAATTATGGAAGGAGCAGTTAATGGGGAGAAGTGTAGATTTTGGCCAGTTAATTGAATAATCTGAAACTCTTGAAAACCAGTTTATTAGAGTAATTACCTCAGAGAGGTTGGTTTGTGTGTTTTGCAGAAAAAGCAACACATCATCCGCATAGAGACTGATTTTATGTTCTATGCTCTTACATTTTATGCCCTTAATTGTTGTAGCCTGTCTAAATGCTGCTGCTAGAGGTTCGATAAAAATTGCAAAAAGTGAAGGGGAGAGTGGGCATCCCTGTCTGGTGCCCCTCAAGAGACAGAAGCTGGAGGATGTCTGGTCATTTGTTCTGATACGAGCTGTTGGGGAATTATATAACATTCTTATCCAGTTTATGAAAGAGTTTCCAAAACCAAATTTGTGTGAAGTTGCGAATAAAAATTTCCAGTTAACTCTGTCAAATGCTTTTTCTGCATCTAGAGATAATATTATGGTTTCGATGTTTTTATCGTATGAGTAGTCTATTAAATTAAGTAATCTACGAGTGTTTGTTGAGGAGTGCCGACCTTTTATGAAACCAGTTTGGTCAGGATGAATTAAGAGGGGGGTCATTTTCTCTAATCTCTTTGAGAGAGCTTTGCAGATTATTTTAAGGTCTACATTTAAAAGAGAAATTGGACGATAGCTTGAGGCAAATAAAGGGTCTTTGCCTGGTTTTAGCAGGAGACTAATGTTGGCAGAATTCATATTTGGTGGTAGTCTGCCATTTTCCTCGATTTCCTGCAACATGCTGTGGAATACTGGTGCCAAAATTGTCCAGAATTCTTTGTAGAATTCTGCAGGGAAGCCGTCTGGACCTGGAGCCTTATTATTGGGCATACTTATCAGGGCTTCCTGGAGTTCACTTGGCGTCAGTGGCGAATCCAGTTCCATTGCTTGACTGTCTAGTAATTTTGGAAGAGTTACGTTGTCAAGGAACTGATCAATTTCATTTTTTGATGGGTTTATTTGTGGTGAGTATAAAGTTTCATAGAAATCCCTAAAAATGTTGTTTATTCTTCCAGGATCATATATTGTGTTCCCCGATAAATCTTTAGCAGCACATATAGTTGTTTTTTCTTTATTTATTTTTAGCTGGTTAGCTAGAAATCGACCTGATTTGTTACTGTGTTCAAAATTCTGCAAGCGAAGTCTTTGTATAAGGAATTGTGTTTTTTTATTACAGTTTTTCTCAGTCGCTTTGGTGCGTTTCTCAGAACACCATTAACATTTGCACAGCAGTTAGTGCATTTCCCAAAACAATTAGTGCAAACTGCAAAACCTAGTGGATAGCCTGCAAAAGCACGTCACATGCACAGAATTGATTATCCATACCTCAAAAGCAAGTATCCATGTCAATGAAACTGTCAGTGCCATCAAAATGAAAAGTCTTGACACCATCTTTATGAACAAGATAGTCAAATGGCATTGTCATGTTTCCACTATGACAGTTTATAATTTCAGTGTTTCCCATTGCAAAAACAATTGGTGACACCTGAAAATGCTGACGACAGCACTATGGCCTACCTGTACAGCCATCTGAAATGTGCAGTAAAGTCACTGTAGATGTTATGGGAGTCTTGGGAGTAACTGAGACACTGAATACGTACGTTTCACATTTCCATTGTGTAGAAGTGTTTGTAATCCTACAGAATTGTGCAAAAGAAAAATATGCTACAGTCACTTGTGCACTGTAGAATACATGTAAACATAAAATCACCCATTTGGTAGAGCTGTGCACTAATGTGAACAATAAACAGCACATGTAACAGTACAGTAAATCATTCTGGCACATCCAGACGTTCCTGTCTGTCTGGCCACATATTTTCATCTACATCACAACAGATGTTATCCCTCGCAATGCAGCGAGGAAAGTATCTCCTGGAGTGGTGAATCCATCCTCTGCAGGACCCTGCTGTGATGTCGTCACATGCTGCATCCATGCCTGCTAGCAGGGCCATTTGCTCATGTGGATTTCATTTGTCTTGAGTACTCTGTCAATTGTTGAAATTGGAACAGATTCAATATTGCCAAATACCGTGTAATTCTCTATGACAGCGCTTTGTCTCTCAGCTTTATTGCATTGTTTGCAATGACCATTGCACAAATGGCTTCTTCTTGCTGTGGGGTAAAAAGGGGCCCTCTTCCGCCTCCGCGAGGTTGTCTTACAATCCTATGTGGTGTAGAGTGAACTTTTTGTGAAATTGCAAATACAGTACAGTAACATGTGATGTGTCTGAGATGGCACAGTACAGTACAGTGTATTACTGTTTGCATACTTGTTTTCCCTACGGAATGTTTGAATGATTGAACTGACAGTAGTTCTTCCAATATTGGGTTGCACCCTTCGACCAGCCTCCTCCATGGTGAGGCTGTGATTCACCACATGGTCCACAATTGTAGCCCTTATTTCATTAGGAATCCGCCTATATCTGCCTCTTCTCCCTCTTCCCCTTCCCCTTCCTCCCCGCATCCTCACCCCTCCTCCACAGTGCTGACCTTCCATTTTGTGTCACAGAAGTGTAGAAATGGTACACACTAGCTCCTGCGCAGTTTATATATGCTTGCCAATTGGGGATTCACAGGATTCATCCATAATTGACAGTGAACAAGTTGTTTGTCATTGGTTACAACTAAACTTTCATACGCCTCCTCATGAGTGACAGCTGTAATTCACCCGAGATCAATTGTTCAATTTCGGAGACATTTCCAGGAACAATGATACAGGAAGGTATAGGATTTGCTTGACAGATGGCCAATATTTGGCATGTGATAACTAGTTCAACAATTTTGTGTGTGATGACTCAAGCAATGGATGTATGACTATTAGTTTTATTGGGAACGACTATTCAGCATCCATAGGTATGATTACTTTTGACTGACATGACATAAGCAAATGGAAATGTCAGAAAGCAGCAGGGAAATGTATGGAAGCAACTGATTCATGTCCAAAATCATTTGCAGTTTGTTCAGAGAGAGGAGAAATTGCTACTATGGTGTGCACAAATGACTGAGTGTTGTGGAGGTTGAACTAATAGTTATGAGAATTTCAATTCTGATCTGAGAAACGCACCAAAGCGACTGAGAAAAACTGTAATAGTTTCATTTAATTCTAGTTTTGTTTTGCGTATTTTGTTCAATGTTTCCTGATCTTGGTGGGACGCGTAGGCTTCTTCTAGTGATTTGATGTTTTTTCTAATTCCTGAATATTTTTGTTTTCTTCTTTCTTTTTGTGTGATGAGAAAGAAATTATTTTACCTCTCATCACAGCTTTCCCTGCTTCCCATAGAACAGAAGCAGATATTCCGGGAGTGTCATTAAAGTCTAAATATGAAGTCCATTCCTTTTTAAAATATTTAATAAAGTCTTCATCTTTAAGTAGTGATATATTAAATCTCCAGTTTTTACTTGGCGTAGTATTATTCTTGTGCATTAGTGTTAAAGATACAGGGGCATGATCGCTGACAGCTATAGGATGAATCTCAGTGTCTGAAATGTCACACAGCAGTGAGCTGCTGACCAGAAAATAATCCAGACGAGAGTAAGAGTGATGAACATGCGAGAGAAAAGTATATTCCTTACTGGTGGGGTGAAGGGAGCGCCATGCATCGCAAAGACCAAAGTCGTTCATATACTGTTTGATTATATTTGTGGATTGCCAATTGCGCTGAGTTCCTGTTGTGTTGAGCCTATCCATGTCTTCATTTAGTCCAAGGTTGAGGTCACCGCCAAGAATGAGTGTGCATTCAAGGTGTTCAGAGAGTGTACTAAAAAATCCGTGGAAGAATGAGGGTTCATCAACATTTGGACCATATATACTAACAATACATAGTTTTTTGTTCAATATTGATAGTTTAATAATTAGAAATCTACCCTCTGGATCTATAACTGTATCGAGTACTGTAAAATTAACATTTTTATGTATTAAAATTGCTACTCCTCGTTGTCTAGAATTATAACAGGCTGCAAACACGTTAGGAAACTCAGGTGTTTTAAGTTCGTTTAAACCTGTGACAGGTCTGTGAGTTTCTTGTAATAAAACAACATCTGCCTGTAGTTTTTTAAGCTGGTTAAATATCTTTAACCTCTTTCCTCTGGTGCCAGCTCCATTTACATTCCATGTGACAAACCTCAGCATGCCCATAATTGTGTGTGTATTTCTAATGATGTACGCTGGGTGTTTCGTTTAGACGGGTGGAGAGAGTGTGGAAACATCCCTTGTTTGTAAATAGAAAGAGAGAGAGGGAAAAAAAAAGGTGTGGTGATTTGATTTTTAAAATCGGAATTCAACCAGAATTCATACATAAATCGCACCGGACTATAAAGCGCGCTGTAGATTTTATGTGCGCCTTATAGAGCGGAAAATATGGCATATGCCAAAACCTTTTTTCCAAACCTAGTGTACAAACGTTTCAAGTCAGTGAGTGAGGGTAAAACCATTAACTTAATTGAAATCGAAAGTTATTTGGAAATCCTGAACTGTAACTCTGTATGAAGGAAACATGAAAGAGGAAGCTGCCTCGAGGCTCCTGAGGACGAGAGAATGTATACAGGAATGAAAAGCCAGAGATTTGAACCAGAGAAGAAAGAAAGGTCCAGGCAGGATGAGCGGTAATAGTTTACAGGACAAATGTGTGAAATGTGACTGGCCTGCTGGGGAAGAAGAAAAGGAAGTGGAAAGGTGGAGCAAGGATTGCTGGATAGTGGACAGGGACAAAAAGATGCAATTAGAAAAGACGAAAGATTTAACAGGTCAGCAGGAGGCCAGGAGGAAACCGGAACACTGAGTGTAGAAGAGTAGTGAAAGCTCAGTGGAGCACTGGGAGAAAACGAAGAGGTGAGAGGAGGTCAAAGAGCAGACTGTACTATTTTATTTATTATTTTGCTTTATTTCTTCACATTTGGTTTGCCTTACTCTTATTTATATGAGAATAATTTTGTTTTTACTTTATTGTTACTGTTTTGTCTGTATACAATGTTTCTACCAGAACAGTTGTCCTGTTGCAGTAATGATGGTTTCCGTTTAAAAGCTCCAACCCACTAGTACAACGTTCTCATGTACTAATGCAGTAATGAATGACTCGCACGTATTCATGGATCGGAACATCCGCATGTTCACAGTATAAACACACACCTGTTAGAACTTATAGGTATTACATTCTGGACAAAAATGACAAATAGTTCATGAAATAGAGGATTCTACGAAACAGCCACACTTCACTGCCTAATAGAGCCAGCTAGAGCAAAATATGTTACACAGCCATGGGAGGCAAACAATGTATAATATATTACCTGTTTCATATCGACTGCAGTGTTTTATTCAAATGCAGAAAAAAACACTGACAATTTAGCGGCAAGCAGTGCTTGCCTTGCTTGCCCAAAAGACAGACATAAATTAAAGTGAAAGCAATGTCTCTCCTGCATTTTGTAATAAACCTCCTCACCTGTTTGCATCTGTACTTTATATCAAAGTCATCTTGTGCCCACAACTTGTCTCTAGAAGAACGCTTGTCTTGTGTGGCTGTAGCTTAATAATCTGAGAGCTCCTTTTTCTGGTGAAGCATGTGCACTGTGGATGAATCTCTAGTCTTGCAAGACTGATGGCAAAATTAGCGCGCTAGACAAACTGCCACCGTCTCTGCTTTCACTCTGTGAGATTAGCTGTGATCTGTGATTTGCGAGGAAACGGAGCTGACCTTTAGCAAGCAGACGAGCTTCAGCGAGTTTTCATTTTAACTGCTTTGTTTTCTTTTACTGACTATTTTGTCCAACATGTGTGTTGTAGAGTAAATGGTGTGCAGTGTGAAAAACCTTTGAATGACTCCTTTAACATGTTAGTAGCAAATTAAGAGCCTGGTTAATGAATCTGAGCGTCAAAAGACATCAGCAACGGATTTACCGTCTTCGGCCTTGGACACTGTGGTGCTTTCCAGTGAATGAGTTGTAGCTAGAGACCTAGCTCTTGCACCAGTGTCGAACCACCACATGAAAAATAGGTCAGTTTATGTTTCCACTCTTATATGTGAATTCAAATCACAAGTGGTCCGAATGGGAGCGATCCAAGCGTAGCAGAAGGACTGGAACACAACAGGAGTTCACAAAGGGCCAGCCTCGCAGGAATAGTGGCCAGTTTTACATCGGGTATGCTTTTTGATCACACTTTGTATTTATATAAAAGTGATGCACGTAAGATCAAAGCATCGGTTGTCAAGCCAACCAACCTAATGCTGATCGTCGCAGGTGTCTGTGTGGCTACACTACACAGCTCCAAAAGTCAGGCCCCTGCTTTCAGCACTGCTGTTCACTGTGTGATTCTATTAGGCAGAGACACAGGCAGGCTGTTTTAATGCCTCTTTATACTGATTCATTCCTGCTCTCTTCCGGGCAGAATGCAGCCCAGACGATTGAATACATTACTGCAAGTAAAGCTACTTAGAAGTGCACCATAACTCCCGAGATTCCATCCTTGGAGTGCTTTTGTGGGAGACAGGGATGAGAGAGGAAAAGGATCTGTGTGTGTTTGGAGTGTTGTGCTTTCACGTGACTCCATGTCACACGCCGCTCGTGTGTCGAAGCATTTGTGTCAGCGCCACGGGGAAATGTGACTGGAATCATAGCTTTGGATTATGTGTGCGTGAGCTTGCTACATGGGTTTCTGTGCACATATCTTTGCATTGCACTATTATAAACGTGTGTAATGGACACAGGCTGCCTGGGAGGGCGGCCTGGAAAGAGTCATGAGAGCCGTTCTCATCATCTTCTGTGGTTTGGCTCTGTTACTGTGTATATGCTCGGGGTGTGTGTACATGTGTGCACGTTTGTTTCTTTACTTTCCTTCTTCTTTCCATACTTTCTCAGCCCTTCACACACATGCACACAAATGCCCTTTCTTCTTCCTCTTGTTTCTTCCCATGTTCTGTGTGTTCAATTATTCAGTGTCTGATCACCCCGTCTCTGTCTTCCTCTCCCGACACAGGTGCTGTCTCTGGGTGCAGATGTGTTGCCGGAGTACAAGCTGCAGGCTCCTCGCATCCACAAGTGGACGGTGTTGCACTACAGCCCCTTCAAGGCGGTGTGGGACTGGCTCATCCTGCTGCTGGTCATCTACACCGCCATCCTGACTCCCTACTCAGCCGCATTCCTCCTCAACGATCACGTGGGTTCTCATCTAAGGACAGAATCATTAAAGTGCACCTTGGTTTTTGTCTTAAAGTGATGTTCACATTAAAGATGACGTTAGCTTTAAATGATAAAGATCAGCGAATGTGCAAATGCTCAGGGTCCAGGCTTCAGACTCCACCAAACAGTTTCACTCGTCTTGCCTGTGTAGCAGCTGTAGCTGTACAGTAGCACAGAGGCTCCACCCACCTGGAGCCAAGGAAAAGTTTGCATAAAGGGAGGCGAAGTTAGCTGAAACAGCTGTCGATGAACTGAGGGGCTGCACAAAGTTCCAGTATGAGATGAATTAGGATTATTTTGCTCTAGTGGCCTGCTCTACAAAAACAAAAACATGGAGTTGGAACAAGTCCCTCTTTAATCAGCCTGCTGCCAGCTGAACTGAGCTCCAAATCACCGAACTTTGTCACTGTTTCATGTTTTGTCTGCATGCATATGTAAATGATCCTTCATCCTAATCCATTTGAAAGATGTGCTGAATGTATTTTTAACTTACAGTACACTATATTAGCCTCTCCTTACTTGTTTTCCTCTCCTCTCTTCTCGTAGGAAGACCTAGGCATGCAGGGTTGCATTTACTCCTGCTCTCCTCTCAATGTGGTGGACCTCATAGTGGACATCATGTTCATTATTGACATCCTCATCAACTTCAGGTCTGAACTGTAGCAGCACTCCTCATTACAGCAACAGTCACAGAAGAGCCTGTAGTCAGATTTGGTGCTGTTAAGTAGAAAAACTGTTTCTCATCTATGCACATTATTCTAAACAGAGCTGGTTGTAAAAGAAGAAAGTGCAATAACAACTATTAGTGTCTGCTGTATTTACATAATGCTCTCTGTTTCTCTCAGGACAACATACGTAAACTCTAATGACGAAGTGGTGAGCCACCCGGTGCGCATAGCTGTCCACTATTTCAAAGGCTGGTTCCTCATCGACATGGTGGCTGCTATTCCCTTTGACCTGCTCATCTACCGCAATGGAGAGGAGGTATGTCACGACGGAGGCGGAGAGATAGCTGCCTGTTTGTACGCTGCAGTGAAGTTATGAGGCAGGGTGGGAGGAAGAGAACGAGACAAGTGGTAGTGAGATGGAGGGGAGGGGGGAATGTAGAAGAGACGAATGGTGCACTGACATCTTGTCTGCCATCTCTTTAATGCAATGAAGTGAAGATAACACGCAGAAAGATTAAAAACAAGGTGGAGGGAGGGGGAACAGGAAATAAGAAGAGAGGGAGAGGTGGATTCGTTTGGCTTCATAATTTAATTGTCTCCGTAGGGAAGTTGATTTGTAGTCAGCCATGAACAAAACATGTCTTAGATCAGCGCAGTGTGCACGAGACCCTAAAACTCATCTGAGCTCATCAAAATGATGTGTTTTTAATGACATCACTGCTTTCACGCTATAGTTACATCGAGCCCCAGCTCCCCCTCTCGCTCATAACTACCCGCTAGGACGACCGGCGCTCAGTTACCAAAGAGCGCGTTGTGTTTGTGCAGAGGTAAAGCTGGAGGATCCAACACACACATTACTGTTCCAGGGTCAGGGGATCACGCTGCGTGACAGACAAAACACACATGAAGCAGTCAGTCTGAGTCCGACCGTCATCGGTGGTGCCGTAGCTACGTGACCTAAATCTCCAAATGTGAACAAAAAGAAATCACCAGGCAACCACAAGGAGGCTTCTATGCTACTTTTCCTCAACCATCAATTTCACACCGAGGCTCAATCCTCGCGGACGGTACCAAACGACTCACGGACCGGTCCATGGCACGGGGGATTTCTTTTAACCAGCTGGTCAAAAACGTCGTACTTCCACTGTAAGAGCAAAGCTGAGAAAAGTTATGCTCACGACTGACTGATCTCTAGTTTGCACTGAACGTTCCAGATGCTTGATTCGCCGTTTAAAGCTGAGCTCTGATTCTTCCTGATTCTGTCTGTCGCTGTATCTCTGAGCCTCTGGTAAAAATCCAGGTCTCACTCACTCGTTGGCAGAAACAGAAAACTTTACACTAATGCAGCACAGCGCTTCTCATGCACAAAGCGAATGATGTGCCACTGTCAGTAACAAAAGGTTTGGTTTACAGCTCTACAGAAACATGCAGAGCAGTGTGTTTCCGTCTGGCTCAGTGGGTAATTAAGTTCTGTGGTTTAGTGGATGATTGAAGTGATGGTGGTGTTGGTTTGATATTCAAGGAAGTGGGAGGTGGGTGTCTGGAGAAAGAAGTGGGAGTTAAAGGAAGCAGTAAGTGAGTTGTGCTGTAGCCTGCCGAAGTCTCCCTGAGGATACTTCCCACACACCGAGGATATAAAACACTCAGGCTTAAGGTGATCGAATCGCTCCACACAAAAACTCCGCTGGAGGTAACTGTAAATATTGAGCAGCATTTTAAATAACAGAACTAATGAATAACAATTAAAGCAGCCTTCAAGATAAAATGAATGAAGGCGGGACTTCCCAACGTTCATGGGGAAAGCTTCACGTGGGCTCGCTCCACTGATGCTGCCCAGAAGAAGCCACTGAGCCAAGAAAGTGGAGACTTTCCTCAACAGACAACTGTTATTTACTGTTAGCACACACACACACACACACACAGAGGACCAGGCACTCAGCCAGCGCAGTAATCGTCCTGTTATTTATTTGTTGTGTGGACACGAAGGAGCCAGCTGGAGCAGAGAGAAGAGAGGCCCACAGACATGAATGGAGTCAGGATTTTACCACCTCCTCAACACTGAATCACATCAGGAAAAGACCAGAGTTACATCACCTGTGTGTGTGTGTGTGTGTGTGTGTGCGTGCGTGTGTGTGCGTGTGTGTGTGTGTGAGTGTGTGTGTGTGTGTGTGTGTGTGTGTGTGTGCGTGTGTGTGTGCGTGTGTGTGCGTGTGTGTGTGTGTGTGTGTGTGTGTGTGTGTGTGCGTGTGTGTGTGCGTGTGTGTGTGTGTGTGTGTGTGAGTGTGTGTGTGTGTGTGTGTGTGTGTGTGTGCGTGTGTGTGCGTGTGTGCGTGTGCGTGTGCGCGTGTGTGCGTGTGCGTGTGCGTGCGTGTGCGTGCGTGTGCGTGTGTGTGTGCGTGTGTGTGTGTGCGTGTGTGTGTGTGTGTGTGTGTGTGTGTGTGCGTGTGTGTGCGTGTGTGCGTGTGCGTGCGTGTGTGTGTGTGTGTGTGTGTGCGTGTGTGTGCGTGTGTGTGTGTGTGTGTGTGTGTGTGTGACAGGATGACAGCAGGTGGGAGTGCTGTGAGGAGATATCAGAGCGACTTTGCTTTCTGCCATGTTTAACGATGCCTTATCTCCACTTTCCTCTGTCTCACCCACGCCCATCAGACCACCACTCTGATTGGTCTGCTGAAGACAGCTCGTCTCCTACGGTTGGTTCGTGTAGCCCGAAAACTGGATCGCTACTCAGAGTACGGTGCGGCTGTCCTCTTTCTTCTCATGTGCACCTTCGCCCTCATCGCTCACTGGCTGGCCTGCATCTGGTACAACGCCATAAACTGACGATTCACATTAGATTCAAACTGTGTGTGAGTGCAGAATCCATACAGCAGAGATACTTTTCTCCTCCTATTGATGACCCTGACGCAAAATTCATGCAAAATCTGAAGGAGCGACGGGCTGTGAGTATGGAACTGGTATTCTACGACTGATATAAAAGGCCTTGAAGTCATACAACAAAATATTTCTATTGTAAAAGTGCAGCGATCAAATTAGAGAGCAGCTGAGTAGATGTTTAGACGCGATTACTGATGGTGACGGCTTTTAAAAGCCAACAGAGCCTTTTCTCTGCTCTAACACACCTGCATCTGCAGGATGCTACTGATTCCTCACATTGCACTGCTTTGATCTTCTTCTGCTTCTCCCCCATCTGCTCCACAGTTCGGTAGCTGTAGTGGGTTTTTGTTTTAGTCATAGCTGTGTCCTCAATGATCTGTCAGAGCTTGTCTTGCATAAAAAAATGCTGGTTGATTGAAAGGTGATGGCAGGAAGGCAACAGCGTGCTGACGAGCTGTGTAGCTGTATAAGATGCTGCTGCACCATCATGCTTCCTCCTCCAGACTAACCAACTGCACACACTTTGGGTGCATTTCTTCAGTTTGGCGTGGAATATAATGTTTGCTGTCACGGAAAATGAAATGAAACTTGCTCCAAGATGATATTTGGAGCGGTTCTATGCCCACGTGGTACGTTCCTGAGCAGATTTCTGTTGTGGATCTTCACTGCAGAGCTGGCTTTCAGTCCACACTTTCTCAGGAAGGAAGACAGTGTTTGCTAAGAGAGTACCTTCTCACTTTCAGCAGCAAACTGGCACCAGTGCAAGTAACAGCTGACTTTTGGATAATTAGCTTTTGCTTTGAATAACTTAAACTACAGTTGTGTGAGACAGAAAGCTTTGACTCTGTCCCATGTGCCTGTGCTGTCCCGTGTTCCCACAGTGAGCCCTCGTGGCTTTTGCCTGTCTGTTCCTGAACTGCGAGTTACTTTCCCCAGTTCTGTGATAATTGCTCAACTTTACATCTATTGCCCCTTCTGTTTGGATCCACACTCTGCACAGCTCATCTTAACTGTGAGGCCTGTGGAGTCTGAGATGCAGCTCGTGTTAACACACATGTGAGTGCTCCGAAACGACCGCAGTTATAAAGGCCGCTGCACTTTCTGATGATCCTTTAATCAGGTGCACCTGGCTCCTAATGAGCCCAAACAGCCGCATCAACCAACAACTCAGCATCTTCCAAAATGATCACTGGCAGCAGAGCAGGTGTCAGATTAGCAGCAACCACTGAGGGAACGTGCACTGCAATTGACTGCAATTGACTGCAATTGACTGCAATTGACTGCAATTTTGATCAGTTTTTCACATTAGAAGATGAATATTTATCAGTTGTACTCCAACCACAGCAGTCTCATTTTTCATCTCTGCTGTATGAAACTGATACAAACGTAAGGTGATTTTTATGATGCTGTATCGTGACATTTTTGTAATGCTGTTTATTTTTTACCAGGTATGCAATCGGTAGCGTAGAGCGGAACGGTTCGATCGGCTGGCTCCACACTCTGGGCGACCAGTTAGGGAAACACTTCAATGGTTCCATACCAGGTACTAATGATCACGTAATATAATAAACAAACTGGTGGCACATGAGTAATCTCAGTGTAAAATTAGTGCTGTTTCTTAAATTTGTAAACTCTGTAACATATCGCATTATTTCACTAGTTTAGTGTGTAAACACACAGCAGACCCAATGACTGCACAGTACCCCGCTGCAGCTTTGCAGCTCGCAGCCACACGCAGCGACAGTGGTGCGAGCACAGACTTTAAGCCGGCGAGGCGTGATTGCGGATGCCGCTCAGGTGCGTCCACCTCCTTTGCAGCGGCACTGCAGACCACGCCCACCACAGTCTGTTACTGTCACTGTCTTGGAGCAACTGAAACCCTCAGGGATTAATGAAGTATTCTGATGATCTTACCTGTAATGGGAGCTCAGTTCTGTGCAAATGACCGATAATAAGTCAACCCTCCGGTTACATT
The DNA here is from genome assembly GCF_057381915.1 of Diplotaxodon limnothrissa. Taxonomy (NCBI): domain Eukaryota; kingdom Metazoa; phylum Chordata; class Actinopteri; order Cichliformes; family Cichlidae; genus Diplotaxodon; species Diplotaxodon limnothrissa. Next base: position 3,731,260 of record NC_140604.1, on the reverse strand, counting down.
CTGCTAAATGAATATCATTGAGTATTAGTTTAGGTTATGTCAGCTTCCTGGACACTGTTGAGCTCCAGATGATTTGTAACCTCTCCACACCAGGTTCAGGACCTTCCATCAAAGACAAGTATGTGACAGCGCTGTACTTCACCTTCAGCAGTCTGACCAGCGTGGGATTCGGAAACGTGTCCCCCAACACCAACTCTGAGAAGATCTTCTCCATCTGCGTCATGCTCATCGGATGTAAGTCATGTACAAGCAGCTGTTTAAAGCCTTTAGACCAGAATAAAGGAAAGTTTGCAACAAATATGAACGCCACTAATAAAATGTAGTTCATTGTTATTAATCGGTAACAAACCTACAACAGCAGAAATAGCGTTCATAAGGGCAGTGTGTGTTACAACGTGTATTTCACCGACCTCAGAGACGGAGAAGCCCTCACCCTGCGTCACTATAGAGAAAGAAGTCTGCAGTGCTTCCTGAGTGCTTTAATGAAACCAAACCACAGAATAACAAGCAGAATGAGTCTAGTCTTCATAATTTACTCTTAATAACATTTGAATGTAACTAAATATGCAAACACTTGTATATACAACCCTACTGATTGTGTGTTTCCATGCAACAGCTGCAAATCCTGTTCAGGTTTGTATAACCAAAGTAAAGAAACACTCGTAGCAGTTAAAGAAGGTCACTTTGTTTCTTTTTTATTATTGCGGGCTGCCTTCCTCCTCCACACAGTTTAGCACTTCCTTGGCCTGACAATGACCCGAGACTTGTAAAATGTCCATTGTTTAAGGACAGTCTTCTGCAGGATGTGTGCGATGAAATCACAACGACCACTGCAAAATCTGAAGCCAGAGATGGGTCGCGTTCACTCTGACACACACACATGCAGACATTTGCATACACACTTCTTTACACACAGCGTTTTTCAGTGGTTGATGTAGACAGTGATGGGAGCTGACAGAGGTGGGGAGGTTAGCAGCATCCAACATGACAAACAGAACAAAGCAAAGACTCTCATGAAGGATACGATACAAACTCTCTGTCCTCTGCAGCCAAAGCCCTTTGAGATGAGTCAACTTCCTGCTGCAAGAGCGTGGTCAGGGGTCAAAGGAGGGGGCGGGGCATGTTTTGATTGGTTTTTGTTACTCTGAATACAAAGTCTGCAAATGATCTGAATGTGCTGCAGTCATCCGGCTCAGCGAATGACATTATACATAATGGTAGGTGGAGTAAGACTGGCTATGATTTGTGGGGCGCTCCTGCCAACAGCATCAGAACCGGACCACAGAACAGTTAAACAAGCTGGCATCATGTGGCCAGCCAGCTGTGTGAGGGCTGCACCTGGTACCAGGATGCACTATGGGAAGAAGGCGAGCTGGCAGAGGCTTTGGCAAAGTCTTGCTGGGAAACCCTGGGTTTGGGGGGATGTTTGGTCCTGTCATCCATGTGGATGTTACTTTGGCACCTACCTAACCATTGTTGCACGCCACATACACCCTTTCATGGAAACGGCATTCCCTGATGGCCGTGGCCTCTTTCAGCAGGATAATGCATCCTGTCACGAAGCAAAACTTTTTTAGAACAACAAGAAGAGCGACCCATGGAGGCCCCACCTCACAACTTCCAGGACTTCCAGAGAGCAAAGGAAACCCCGCACATCCAAACGGTCTCATCACTGTATGAACGCTGCTCTAGCTCCATACTGTCTGTTAATGTGTGTGTTTTTTCTCACTGCTCCCATTTCCAGCCCTCATGTACGCCAGTATCTTTGGGAATGTCTCAGCCATCATCCAGCGGCTGTACTCCGGGACGGCCCGCTACCACACCCAGATGCTGAGAGTCAGGGAGTTCATCCGCTTCCACCAGATCCCCAACCCACTCAGGCAGAGGTTGGAGGAGTACTTCCAGCATGCCTGGTCCTACACCAATGGCATCGACATGAACGCTGTGAGTACTGGTCCTCACACACCCAAACCCTGGGAGGGTACACTCTCTCGTGTGTGACTACACACAGCGTTTGAGCCTGCGTTGTACGCTAATGGGACGATTAGAAAGCGTTGTCTCAGCGCGCATGCTTGATACGGTCAGAGAAAATAAGAATGCTGCGTATACGCACGGGACACAAGCAGGGCTGCGAGCAAGCTTTGCAACATTCATGCATTCCTGTCAATTTGTTCACATGCATGAAGCCTAATCTGCACGTGTTCATCACGTCGTGCTGCCAGATGTATTTTACACATATTAAAGCGTGAGAGGAGAGATGTTCATTTTAATGTGTTTTATCAGCAGAGTAGGAGAATGCACTTTGAAACAAGCTGGAGCTTTGACACCCACGGGCACAGTGAGTCACATGCGAACACAAACGCAGCACTTCAAAGGTGCGCTGTGCATGCCCACCTCAGCCTGAACCTGCGAGTGTATTGGTTCACATGTTGCTCTGTCTGTAGCAGTGTCACCGGGGGTTTCTGACCTAAAGTGACACTGGGGGGAAACAGTGGTGCAGCCGTACAGGGACATCTGCGGATGCACGTCACCTGTAATGTTACTTTCTGCATGCTGTGTGTGGTTTAACCAAAAAAACTGTAGACGTTTAAAAGTCGCCTTTGCACTGTCTACAGATTGTAAGCTCATAAGTATATCTGCTCATAACTTCATCCAGCATCTAAATTAATTGTCAAACCTACCAGTCGGAGCCCAACCAGCAGCCCATCGTTGGCTGTGTAGTCGTGGACGAGCACAGAGGAGCTCTGTTTGGGTGCAAGTCCCAGTGCAAACATAACGCTCCATCAGTGCTGTTTCATTTCAGCGTAATGAGTAAGTCAGTGAAGTAGAGAGGAATCAGGTTTGCTCATCACCCTGCTCGGCCCCTTTCTTCTCCCCACGTCGTGTTACTCTCTCGAAGGCCCGGTGAAGTAGGACGGATTTGAGCTTGTTTACTGTAGTCATTATTATGATTGTGTGGAGCAGACTTTGTCAGCCTGCCTCCACAGTTAATCAGCTGTGACCTCTTTCATTCACGAAGATGGGCGAGAATAACAACGCAGCTCTGATGTGAAGCTGAAAGCTGCAGGAGCGCTGAGATCAAAGTGGGAGGAAGGAGAAAGAAACGAGTCTGTTAACGTTAATCAGGGAGAAGCAGCTCTGTTTTGATGAAGTTGTTTCTTTTGCCGGTGGATAAACAGGTTTAGGGCGCAGTCGTTTTTCACACGGGGCCAGGTAGGTTTGGATAAATGAGATCCTCTTTTAGAAACGACATGTTGCATTTATTTGGTTTGTCTTTGTCTCATATGTAAACCTGCTCTGTTCATTCAACTGTGACAAACATACACGAAGCAAAATCTAAGAAATCAGAAAATAGCAAATGACTAAATCACTGAGCACCTCTCATGTTTTCAGTTTGGCTTCTTTTAGTTTGCTGCTTACATTATGAGAATTATTTGCAGCAAAGTCCATTTTTTATGTGACAGAGAGAATCGTATCCATGTTATTACCCCCTCGCCCTCTGTGGCAAGAGGATATAAATAAATGATAAAGAATAAGTACAAAGATATTCATGACGGCAGACCTGCCCTATAAAATCCTGCTTTAGTATCCTGTGTTCCTACTGTAGGCACAGCTGACACAGCAAGAATATGTTTGTTAATCACAGATGGGACACGATTTTTTACAATACTAATTAAGAAAGTTCCAAAAAAAAGATATGAGGCCTATGAAGCAGTCTTTTTTTGCTGGCTGCTGTTTAAAATCCATCCCTCCATCCACAGGGTGGGAGGGGCTCTTTAACATCCACAGGGTGGGAGGGGCTCTTTAACATCCACAGGGCGGGAGGGGCTCTTTAACATCTAGATCAGATTCTGTAATAAAGCGAGCCCTTCCAACTGTGCAAAGGAGGAAAGAACAGTAATTTACTTATTGTGAAGCTTCAGATCTTTCCTTCCTCAGTCACTCTCTTTATTTGGTGGTACTCTGTTAATGCTCACCTACTGCATGCTCACCAATACTGAAAGAGACTTGCCAGCCACAGTTGTTTGTGTTTGCTCGTGGAGCTTCGACTTCCTTTAGCAAAACTTTTTAAATATTTATCTTCGTTCAATCAAAACTCATTGACTAGACTCTCACATGCCACAGCCACAAATTAAGTGTGGCTCTGCTCTTGTGTCATGAGAGGTAGCCCACTCATTTTTGAATAAACTGTCTGTCACTCCTCCAGCTCGGCCATGCCTCAGCTTCCAAGTTGCAGCCAAACAGTGTTAAATGGCCTCTTAGTTTACACTTTTTTCATGTGAAGGAGAATTTGTAAGGAGTCTGTCATGGTTACGTGGTCAAACAAATATGAATCTCTGTCTCTCTTCCACAGCATGTCTTTTATCCTGTCTTCCTTCTCTCATTCCAACCAATCACAGCAGATGGCCCCGCCCCTCCCTGAGCCTGGTTCTGCTGGAGGTTTCTTCCTGTTAAAAGGGAGTTTTTCCTTCCCACTGTCACCAAAGTGCTGCTCATAGGGGTTCACATGATTGTTGGATTTTTCTCCGTATGTATTATTGTAGGGTCTATCTGACAATATAAAGCGCTGTGAGACGACTGTTGTTGTGATTTGGTGCTGTATAGATAAAACTGAATTGAACTGAAATGACCTCAGGTAAAAATGATCCACAAACAGTGACGTAGTAGCTGTTAGACACAAAATAACACAGATGCTTAGCAACCTTGCTTTTATATAGGACTGTAGCATGAGCCAGTTGGCAGCCGGTTGAATCAAGTGTCCTGCTGCAAACAGACATGTGACAGATCAGTGAGGATTGATTGCAACATGTTGCCAATCTCTTGCAGTTGAGTTGGACTGCAATTGTTTGGATACCCAGGTTGGCAACTGGCTGTAGTTGCCAAAGGATGAGGCAGACAGAATAGAGAAGTGAGTGTTCTCAAAGATCACACCATTGCTCTGCAGTCATAAACACCAGTGCAGCAGTGCTTTGTGCTAAATGCTAACATATCCTAATTTAGCAAGTCTGCAGGCTAACACTTGTTAATTAGCACTAAATAAAAGCTACAGCTGAGCCTGATGGAAACGTAACAGCTACCTGGGTATTGTCATGAATCGCTGTGTGGCAGGCAAGCAGGAGTGGTGGACCCAAAATGCAGAACTCAGACACGGAAGTGAAACTTAAGGCGCAGCTTTGTTGCTGGGAAAAACCTCGTACAAACTAAACTCACCAAAAGAAAACCAAAAGTCAGAACAGAGGAACCAAGGACTGAAACACTGGAAAGAAACACTAAACTGGAGCAGGAGACCAAACACTAGGAACATAGAAGCAGAACACACAGCTAGTTGAGGGTACGACGCGACACTGACACAGAGAAACACAGGGCTTAAATACACAGATGGCAGTAATCAAGGGATGAGAGACAGGAGGGGAACACACCTGGGAGAAATCACAGCTGACGAGACAGGGGAAACGTAAACTGAGCACACTCACATACGACACAGACCTTCACAATAAAACAGGAAACTCAGACACATGGAACCAGACAAGACGTTGAACTAAACAGATTCACAAACAGATGGGGTGACACCATAGACAGAGACAGACTCAAAGGCAGACCAAATATAACACACAGAACTCAAACAATAATAATCATCATCATCATAAACTAGAAAATGATAACTAAAAGCGCTGGGTCACCGACCCAGGACCATGACAGGTATAAACAGATCACAGCTGCTAATTATTATTATTAATCATAAAAATGATCACAAATGTATCCATGTCATTTTTCAGTGACTCAGTAGGAGCCATATACACGCAGCACCACCCACTTGTTGAATATTAAACATCTGCATGCTTTATAGATGCAAGAGAACTGAAGGTATCGTTTGTGTTGTGTTCCTGATGCTGTAATAGTTTCAGGTTGGTTTCCTCTCCGCACACTGAAACACTGAGTTTAGGCTCCAGGCTGCTGCTCTCTGCCTATTCTCAGGAGGTTAATGCTTATTGAAGGCAGCCTCAGAGAGCAAGTGGAGACGTACCTCCACTGCTGATGCAGATGATGTAATCTGCCTTTGTGTTTATATTCTCTGTTGTGCATAGATAAGGTATTTGGGGTCTTTGAGGACAGAGGCCTTTGTACTCTCTAACTATTGAATAGCCAAAGTTACACTTTTTCCTATATGGGAGTTGTTTTCAGTAAAAAAGAGGCCACAAACGATATCACAACAACAAACAGAGCCTTGAAACAGTTAAGAGGCTAAAGCTCCCTGAAATGTGATAAAAGATAGAAAGAGGTTACAAACAGGGCTGCTTAGCATACCTTTATTGGGAAATAAGAGAGAGTCAGATGAGGATGGGGAGAAATGGGCAGCGGGAGATAAAGAGGGAGCCCAGCGAAGGCTGAAATGAAGAGCGGAGCTTGAAATGGATGAAAGTGAGAGAAATGGTGAGGGAGAAAAGCAGTGTGGGTGTTCTAGGTGCAGTTCAGCTCTGTGAAGTCAGCCAGGGAGCTACAAGAGAAGCCCAGAGTCTGCTGCTCAGAAACAGCCTTCCACGCTCGCAGTGAGCTCATTACAATTTCACCAATTCTTCATATTAATTACACTCTGTGGGCCTGCTGACTCTGTTCCGATATGCCCGCTGAAATATAGTTTGAAATCATTTGCACTGTAGTTCAAAAACAAGAGGAAAGAAAATCAATGCAGAGACCCTTCCTCAATCAGTGCTGCTCACGCTCGTCTGATACGTGGAGGTTAAAAGTGGGAGGGATTGAGTTCATGCTGGGATGTCTCTGAGGCTTAGAACCAACTTCTGATAAATGCATAGATAGTTTAGTTTTGTCGTGTTCATTTGTGGAGTGGGTAATAACAGTAAAAGGCTAATGTCCCGTGAGTGTTTCCCACTAGGGATGAAGGTGATAAAGACAGTAAAGGCTCCTCTTTTTATTATTCCTTTCAAGGTTCCATAATCTGTGACATTTATGTGACATTTGCTTTATGTTCTGAACTTGACATATCATTCAGTCGCTGCTAATAGCGTCTATCATAACCTCGTGCTCGTCCTTCCTCCCACCTCTCTTCTTCTCTTGCCTTCTCCTTTCTTCCTCCTTCTACTTTACCTTCCTTTCGCTCTTTATTTTGCATCTTTTTATCGTCTACTTTCATTCACCTCTTCATTTTCCTCGTGTCTCCCTGCTTCTCCTCCCCAGGTGCTGAAAGGTTTCCCTGAGTGTCTCCAGGCTGATATCTGCCTCCATCTTAACCGGACGTTGCTGCAGAACTGCAAGGCTTTTAAAGGCTCCACGAAGGGCTGCCTCAGAGCGCTGGCCATGAAGTTCAAGACTACCCACGCACCCCCGGGTGATACGCTGGTCCACGCTGGCGATGTCCTGACCGCCCTCTACTTCATATCCAGGGGATCCATAGAGATACTGAGAGGAGACGTGGTGGTAGCCATCTTGGGTAATGAATGAGGATATTCATGCTTCACTGACATCTGTAGAGAGAGGCAGCGTGACAACAGCGATAGCACAATGTTTATTATGAGATCAGATCACACTCAAAAAAGCAGTGTTTCACATTTGCACGTGATGCAAGCCTAATTGTACACGTGATTAGGAAACGTGGATACATGGAATATCGAATATCGTCCATTCCAGCAGATCCCAAAGGTGCTCTGTTGGATTGAGATCTGGTGACTGTGGAGGTCATTTACAGCACAGTCACATCTTTGTGACGTGACACGTCACCCTGCTGGAAACAGTCATCAGTAGATGGGCACACTTTGGTGGTCAGCATCAACAGTAAATCAAGCCGACACTACTGCATGACCAGCAGCAGCCTGACCATTGATAGGCAGGACGGATCCATGTTTTCATGTTGTTCATGCCAAAGGGCGTCGCAGCAGAAATCAAGACTCATCAGACCAGGCTTCATTGTCCCAACCTTCAAATGTCCAATTTTGGGGAGCATGTAAAGAGTAAAGTGTGTCTTCAGTTTGCTCTTCTTAGTCGACAGGAGCGACACCCGGTGTGGTCTTCTGCTGCTGTAGCCCTTCTGCCCTCTTCTGCTTCATGTTGTGCTTTCAGAGATGCTCCTCCGACTCACCCAGACGACCTCCAATCGCTGGAAATGTTCTCTTTGTCTGTAAACCCTGGAATAGTGTGGGGAGAAATGGCAGCAGAAATACCGGCCCACCAACAACCATGTTGTCACCAATGTTCCCTCTAAGCTGGCACATCTCTGCACACAGAAAATCTGTGTTGCGCACAAAAAAAATCTAACCTGAATTGAAATTAAAATTAATACTTCAACAATCCTGTTCTGCAGTGTGAGTCAGTGACTGGCTGCTCCTGTATGGGATCAGAACGATGCCGCCTTATCCCACAGTCCAGCCAATGATGCGATTCACATTCGTATATACGAAGCTAATCAACATGGTTGACAGGCTGTGACAGCGTCCTTATGTGCCCACTGATGTGGCTGATGTGAGTGAAGCCACGTTAATGACAACGTGTACAACCATTGGAGACGTGAGCAGGACAGACGAACAACTGACGGGAAAAGTGTGGACTTTATACCAGTTTTTAAATTGTGTTGATCGGCCACGTAAAACCAGAGTTATGATAAAATATCTGCAATGTTTGTTTTTCTTCCTGAATACTGTCGTTGTTTATATTTACTGCGGGAAGAAACGGTGAAAACGGCGTTTTATAAGGAAAACGCTCAAAAGCCTGTGAACAAAAACAAAACCAAAGAAACCCCACCCTTCGCATTGGTCGAAAAATGTACCATGTCGACCAATCAAAAAATGATATGGCAACATGGCATCTAGTTGTTAAGAGACGGGGGGAAGTTTTAGGAGTGACTGCGTGTTTGAGATGTGAGAGATTTGAGACGTTTAGCACAAATCTTGTGTAGTTAGTGTGTAGTTAGTGTGTAGTTAGTGTGTAGTCAGTGTGTAGTTAGTGTGTAGTTAGTGTGTAGTCAGTGTGTAGTTAGTGTGTAGTCAGTGTGTAGTTAGTGTGTAGTTAGTGTGTAGTTAGTGTGTAGTCAGTGTGTAGTTAGTGTGTAGTTAGTGTGTAGTTAGTGTGTAGTTAGTGTGTAGTCAGTGTGTAGTTAGTGTGTAGTTAGTGTGTAGTCAGTGTGTAGTTAGTGTGTAGTCAGTGTGTAGTTAGTGTGTAGTCAGTGTGTAGTTAGTGTGTAGTTAGTGTGTAGTCAGTGTGTAGTCAGTGTGTAGTTAGTGTGTAGTTAGTGTGTAGTTAGTGTGTAGTCAGTGTGTAGTTAGTGTGTAGTTAGTGTGTAGTCAGTGTGTAGTTAGTGTGTAGTCAGTGTGTAGTTAGTGTGTAGTTAGTGTGTAGTTAGTGTGTAGTCAGTGTGTAGTTAGTGTGTAGTCAGTGTGTAGTTAGTGTGTAGTCAGTGTGTAGTTAGTGTGTAGTTAGTGTGTAGTCAGTGTGTAGTTAGTGTGTAGTCAGTGTGTAGTTAGTGTGTAGTCAGTGTGTAGTCAGTGTGTAGTCAGTGTGTAGTTAGTGTGTAGTCAGTGTGTAGTTAGTGTGTAGTCAGTGTGTAGTTAGTGTGTAGTTAGTGTGTAGTCAGTGTGTAGTTAGTGTGTAGTCAGTGTGTAGTTAGTGTGTAGTTAGTGTGTAGTCAGTGTGTAGTTAGTGTGTAGTCAGTGTGTAGTTAGTGTGTAGTTAGTGTGTAGTCAGTGTGTAGTCAGTGTGTAGTTAGTGTGTAGTCAGTGTGTAGTTAGTGTGTAGTCAGTGTGTAGTCAGTGTGTAGTCAGTGTGTAGTTAGTGTGTAGTCAGTGTGTAGTTAGTGTATAGTTAGTGTGTAGTTAGTGTGTAGTCAGTGTGTAGTTAGTGTGTAGTCAGTGTGTAGTCAGTGTGTAGTCAGTGTGTAGTTAGTGTGTAGTCAGTGTGTAGTTAGTGTGTAGTTAGTGTGTAGTCAGTGTGTAGTCAGTGTGTAGTTAGTGTGTAGTCAGTGTGTAGTCAGTGTGTAGTTAGTGTGTAGTCAGTGTGTAGTTAGTGTGTAGTTAGTGTATAGTTAGTGTGTAGTTAGTGTGTAGTCAGTGTGTAGTCAGTGTGTAGTCAGTGTGTAGTCAGTGTGTAGTTAGTGTGTAGTCAGTGTGTAGTTAGTGTGTAGTTAGTGTGTAGTTAGTGTGTAGTTAGTGTGTAGTCAGTGTGTAGTCAGTGTGTAGTCAGTGTGTAGTTAGTGTGTAGTTAGTGTGTAGTCAGTGTGTAGTTAGTGTGTAGTCAGTGTGTAGTTAGTGTGTAGTCAGTGTGTAGTCAGTGTGTAGTTAGTGTGTAGTCAGTGTGTAGTTAGTGTGTAGTTAGTGTGTAGTTAGTGTGTAGTCAGTGTGTAGTTAGTGTGTAGTTAGTGTGTAGTCAGTGTGTAGTCAGTGTGTAGTTAGTGTGTAGTCAGTGTGTAGTTAGTGTGTAGTGTAGTCAGTAGTGTTGTGTGTGTCAGAACAATGAGGCGCCTGCTGAGTGTTACAGGTGTTACAGCAGTGACACATCTGCTGCTGTCAGGCCTGCAGGTATCAGGCTGTTGTTCTCCTTCATCTCATAGTGGACACAAATTATTTTTGGAGCGGCACAAATAATTTGCGTGGCATCAGATTTGATGCAGAACAGCTGATTGTTCTGTAAATAGTTTGAAATGTTTGTTTAAAAACACCTTGGCTGCATTTAAAAAAAATAGCTGCAAAAAACTTTGTTGTTTGCAAAACTCAGTAACTTTTCTGAAGAAGTAACTATATAATTAATTGCCCAACATTGGTCATTATTTACTGTATTTGCAGACAGAGTTACAGACTCTCTCCCAGACCACAGACTCATAATACAAGTCAGAGCAAAAAACAGAAAGTTGTGTTTTCAAAATTGGAGTTCAAGTTATTTTTACTGCCAATAGTGTTAACATGCTACAGGTCAATGACTAGTCTAACATAAATGCTGTAATTTGATTATTTTAATAAACATGTAACTTGGATGGATTGGATGCTGGTGTGACCACAGTGCACACGTCTGCTGTTGCTCACAGTGGTCCAAGGGACGCTCAGGGAGTTTGTGTGTTCGCTCAGACACGTGAAACATTAGAGGGAACGTTGGTTGTCACGTGCTGATGCTCGGTTAAAACCTCAGCAAGTCGTCTTGATCACTGCTACCATGTGACTGTCAGATTAGATGTTTACGTTAATGAGCAGGCGAACAAGTGTACCTAACAAAATGGCTGGAGAGTGTATATGATGATGTGTCTCCTTGGTAACTGTGAGGTCACAGGTGACTGAAATAGATAAAACAAGAGTTTTAAATTTTAAATGTATAAAAACTGCAGTATTTACTGTGTTAGACAACACAGTGCACAGGAGTTTTTATCTGTTTCCTGAAGCTTGCCTAACACACAGCCACATGAGCATGAGCTGGTTCTGCCATCTACTGGTAACAGCAGCACTGGTGTCGTTAACATCTGATGCGCCTGCTCCACATACATGACACAAGCTGCAGCTCCCTGCAACAAGACACTGATCGATCTTTTTAAGTAACATGCATGTAGGCGTGGAGTGTGCAGGCACGCATCACACATCTTTATTTCTTACGCTATAAAAATAATCAGTTAACTTCATGCACTCATTTGTAAATAGATGCATTGAAACCAAATTAGAACAGATGTTTCCAGAGTCAGCTTTGGAAACAACAAACTTTATTTGCTATATTCACTGAGATTTAAAATATGATTTACACAGCTGACATTTAAGTTCAATAAAAGGTTTCTGTTCTTGCAGCTCCACCTGATGCATCACAATATTGTTGACTGCTTGTATAAGATCAACAATCAAATACGTGCTTTTCTATTCTTTTCTGCCTTCCCAGGGAAGAACGACATCTTTGGCGAGCCCATCAACCTGTATCACCGACCCGGTAAATCCAATGCTGATGTGAGGGCTCTAACATACTGCGACCTTCATAAGATTTTGAGAGAAGATGTTCTGGAGGTGCTGGACATGTATCCTGAGTTTGCAGATCACTTCTGGAACAACCTGGAAATCACCTTCAACCTCAGAGACGTGAGTTTCAAACTCCTCCCACAGCAGACGTCAGTAAAATCTCATAAGAGTGGCTCGGTTCATAATCGAAATACACAAATAATATCAGCGAGTCCAAAGTTTATTTTCAAAATTCTTTTTTTGTATTGACAACCAGCTGATGGGTTTTTGTGGTTGTGGGATGGAAGTTGGTGTGATCACAAAAAGACAACTATGACTGTGAAAGGGAACCTGCCCAAGTGTTTCTGCACGTTATTAATACCTAACATAAGTCCTACGTTTTTATTATTATCATTTTGTAAAACAAAAATGAGAAAATCCAACAAGATGTGCAGAACTTTGAGCTTCATTCACAGGAAGAAGCATTTGTTTTTCTGCCTTTACCGTCCACAGCAGACAACAGGAGCTGGCTATTTTGTTGTTATACGCATCAACCTGTCAGTGGATGGTTGAGCAGAGGTGTGGGTGCTGTAGGAGTATGAATGGTGGACTGGTGACCTGTTCAGGGTGTGAACACTATGACTGCTGGACATTATTGAACTGGACAAGCGGTTAAGAAAGGTTTGGGTAGCTGCTGCTGCTGATAGCAGGTGCAGCTACCTGATGCTGTCTGTTTCATTGTTGCTCGTGCACAGGCAGAGCCTGGGTGAAAACAGCTTTTACATCCCCGGGCTTGTTCTGATTGTGAGTGAAATAATTCTGCACAGTGTGTCTTTGCTTTGTCGACAAGTTGCTTTGAATTTGCAGCCACGTTTCTCCTTTTGTTGCCGTGAAAGCCGCAGCATTGGCACGCCCTCGGTGCCTGCTGAGAAAAGAAGTAGAGTACAGAACACACGCGTACACACACACTGCATATTGATGCAACTCAGGAAACAAGTCTATTAATAACACAGCATTTTTTCAAGACTCTGAGCTAATAAGCTTCAGTGTGGTGTTGTGTCTGGCTGCAGGTGTGATGGTATGTTTCTTCCATCCATCACCGATGTTGCAAAGAATCCAAGATGACTTATTTTCACTATTTTTACAAATCACATCCCACACTTCTCCTCAGAAGTTAAGTGATGAACGCTGTTTTATATTTCAGACTAACATGATCCCAGGTTCTCCCAGCAGCGACGACTCCAACTCCGGGGGGTTCAACAAATTAAGGAGGCGTAAACTATCATTCAGAAGACGCACAGAAAAAGGTAACCCATCCTCCCTGGGTCTCATCAGTCAGCGTGTTTCACCGTTTCTCTGCTGAATGTTTACTCTGTGTATTATTCTTGGGCATCATTATTATTAGGAGCCAGTTTTCCTGTTTATGAACCCTGGTTACACAAAGCAGTTAGATAAACTACAGGCATGTTGTAAATGTATAAGCGCCAGGTCGTTTTCTCCTTCTAAATTCAGACAAAGCTGAGATGATTGTAGCTGACTCTAAAAATCTCATGTGCTTAATTAGATCATGACATTACCATGACTCCAGTAATACAGACAGAAATCTTGGAGCTACTTTTAACCAGGATGTGTCCTTTAACACACAGGACTGCTTTCTTTTATGTGCGCAATAGCTCTAAAATTAGAAACATGCTGTCTCAAAGTGACATTGAAAAGCTAGTTAATGCATTTATTACTTCAGTGCTGGAACATTCCTTATTGTCAGGCTGTTCTAAAAGCTCAAAAGCTGCAGTGACAGGACCAAAGAGGCCATCTTCTTCCCATACTGGCTCCTTTTCATTGGCTCCCTGTCAAAATCCTTCTTCTCACATAGAAATTTTGAATAACCATACATTAAAGACCCCATAGTGTACCACGTTATAATAACAGAGCTCTCAGACAGACGGCGATCTAGAGTTTCTAAAAGTAGAATGGGAGGCTTCAACTGTCCCGCTCCTCTGGAATCAGCTCCCAGTTTGGTTCCAGGAGCATCCCTTACTAAACCTGTTATAGGTTTAGCTGCTGGTGGGCTTTCCACGATGACGAGTGTTTCTTCTCCGTTCAGTTCTTTTCGCTCCCCTGGTGTTACACAGCATTAACGTTTGTCTTCTCTCTCCCACAGTATCTGTTTCTTTCTGTCTCTCTTGTCCCACATCAATCGTGGCTGTCCCTGAGCCCGGCTCTGCCGCAGGTTTCTTCCTGTTAAAAGGGAGTTTTTCCTTCCCACTGTTACCAAGCGCTGCCCATAGAGCACAGTCTGATTGTTGGGTTTTCTCTCCACTGTGTAGGATCTTTACCTGATAATAAAAGTGCCTTGAGGTGACTGCTGTTGTGAATCGGCACTTTAGATCAGATTGAATTATTTTATCTGCTTGAATGGTCAAAGAAATACTATATTAATCTTCTTACTTCTAATCCAGCTAGACTGACCATCTTCTCCTTTTTATCCATCTGTGCATCTGTCCAGATGATGCAGATGCTGGAGAAATAAAAAAGTCCCATAAGTCTGTGAGACGAAGACAGCGGGAGACGGCCCACAATCAAAAACAAGAGGAGGCGTCTAAGAGGCCATGGGGGGCACATCGAAGCTCAGTGTCCTCACATTCCAGTGGTGATGAGGTACGACTCCACACTGCCACTGTGACTGTTATACAGGACAGCACTGTAAAAACTGATGTGGATGTTTTGGTCCTGCTCCTCTTATAGGGGGAGGAGTCAGTAGTGACTGGTCTCGCCCCTCCGTCTGCAATGCAAGAGAATCCACACAAGCAAGTCCCGCCCTTTACCGAGAACACCGAGGGTGATGGAGACCCCAAGCCTGGGAACACCTGCAATGCCCTGTCAGGTATGGTACGACAGAAGACACACTCATCCTTTCCCACTGCTTTGCACACTCACATACGCACCCACTCCTCCCCTCTCCACCTTCATATAGGGGCATTCTCAGGTGTGTCCAACATCTTTAGTTTCTGGGGAGAGAGCCGGGGGAGTGGTCAGTACCAGGAGGTTCCCAGCTGCAGCCTTGCCTCCCCTCCACCCCTCAACACACCACTGCACAGCTTGAGCCGCCAGCAACGCAACCAGCTGGACACACGCCTGGACCTGCTGCAGAAACAGCTCAACAGGTACAACTAGCAGGGTTGTTTTTTTCTTTTTTAATGCCTCTACAGAGAGCTTCTCCTCTCGCTGCTGCAGCAGCCCTGTAGCCTTTGGCTCAACGAGGCTCTTTCTCAGGTCCAGTTGAGATCAAACGTTTGTACTCCTCTGTGCTGAGCTGTAGCTGCTGAGAAAGACTATATCTCCACGTTAGCCTCTGCTGATAAAGGTGTGCATGTGGGGGGGACTCTGCTCATATGTGAAAGTGTTGCCGAGTTTAAAATAGCAGCAGACTGGCTCCTAATTAGCCTGAGATAGGACAAAGAGGATGAGATGCAAACTTCTGCACGCGTCCCGCACACATTTATCTACATCTGCAGTGTGACTATGCGCCAAGGCGCTTTTTTGCTGAAAAGATAAAAGAAAACTCCTGTGGGGAAAAAGAATTGCTTTACTTTTAACAGACTAACAGCAGGATGTTAAGAGAAACGCACCGTTAGCAAAACAAAGTTTCAAAAAGTGCATTCGATACGACTCGAATCAGCAGTCTGGTCCATTTATTTTTACTGCTAGCTTCCTTTCTTTTTGAAATTGACATTAATTATAGATCATCTCTTATACACTGTGAAGGTTAGAGAGTCGCATGTCAACGGACATCGGCGTGATCATGCAGCTGCTGCAGAGGCAGATGGCGCTGGTACCTCCAGCCTACAGCGCTGTTTCATCACCACCTCAGGTAATAACGCACACAGCGTATGGGACTTGTGTCAAAGAATGAACCTCACCGTCGTGGTGGGTTACACTTCACGCTCGCTAACAAGATGATGTTTTCTTTTCAGGCCTCACCCTACCCAGGTCCCGGTCCAGGACCCGGTCCGGGAGATGGAGTGGTTTCTCCTGGTACACCTCTTGAGACAGAAACACTGGCCTCTCTGTCACAGGTGAAAAACGTGCTGGCAAATCTTACCCTGCTGATCTGTCAGTAACATGTTACATTAAATCCCACAAACACTAAATAAATGCTTAATTGATTTATTTAGCATCTTGCACATGTTGTATATTTGGAGTTGAATCAGGTACCTCATCGGTGACACACCCCAATGTGTCCAAGTGAGTGGGAATCATTCTTCATTTCTTCCTGCTGTCTGCAGGAGTGTTTACAAGAAACAGTTGAAGGTTCAAGGCATTTACATCATTCTAATTGCAGACAGACCTCCCTCCTCCATATATAATATATTCTGTGAAATCTAGCTTTCCCATAAAAATGTTGAAGCTCCAGATTCAACAGTGATGTGATGATGTTTCCAAAATACAGTCTGTCCAGAATGTAAACTTCGATATGACGACACGATCCTGGAGTGCAGCATCAGGGGCGTGATCACAGAGCAGACGGCCTCTTTAGCCAAACGATCTGATACCCCCGTGTTGATATGGTGCCTGGATCATCATAATTAATGGTGGTCCAGGTTCAACACTGCAAGAGACCAATCACATTGTTGTGATGTCATAGTTTTGTAACGTTTTGTAATCCCACTCAGCAAACCCAAGCCTGTCTCCGCAGATCTGAACACAGTCGTGTCAATCATGAAACATTTTACATACATATTAACATATCAACACAGCCAAAAGCACACGTTTGGGCTTTTTGCAACATGCACAGGTATGAAGTCTTGCATGACTAATTTCTTCTGTTCTTGAAAAGCACAGAACAAATTGCAATCCCACTGACCTCTCTCTTCTTTCCCTACAGATCCTGCATTCCCAGGACTTTGAGGAGTTCCCAGCTAAAGCTCTTGACTCTCTGCAGCCCCAGGACACGTCTCTGATCAACACAAGCCAGAGCCAGCTCGCCCCTTCTGGACTGGACGGACTAGGCCAGCATCTCGGACTAGGCGGTGGAGCTGGAGTCGTTTCAGTGGCAGGTTCAGGATCAGGTCTAGGTTTAGAGTTAGGGAGTGGGGAGGGTGCAGTTTCTAGCTTAGGAGCAGGGTTAGATTTTGGTTCAGGGGTATGCATGGGTGCTGGGACAGCTGCTGCAACAGGAGTCTCACCACTGGATCCTGAAACCCCACGGAGGCTATCGCTCCAAGAACCACAGACACCCCTGGACTCACGGACACCACAGAGACACAGCTCCGACCCAGGGGGGAGCTAAAGAAGACACGGGGATGAGGGGAAGGCGAGTGGGCTCAAGGCAGGGACACGGAGAAAATGAGACTGCTGCATTCAGCAACTCTTTAAGTTCCTTCTGGTTCCACCGCTCCACGTGGCACTTTGGATTTCAGGAGACACCTACTGTACCTGCCACTTAGCCTTTTAGGGCCCCCAGCTACTGTATCTTCACTGTCAACCTCTCAATAAGGACTCACTGCCCAGAGAACGTGAAGCCAGGCAGGGGGTTGAGGCCTTTCATTATCTCCAAATGTTTCCCCTCTCCTCGGGAAACATTTGGAGCTTTCTGAGCCCCACAATGGTACGACCTTTAACCAAAACCACACACTGAGTGAACATAGTCTGGTCTGGACCTCTCAGTCGTCCTTCTTAGGATGTCGCTTTTTTCAGACTTACATATAAACGACTGCTGACTTGTAGAAGAATCCCTTTACTGCTGTATCCAGTGTTGGATGACTGACAAGTACCATCGAAGACAACATTGAACAGAATGACGAAACAAGTAGCCATTTACGTCTTGCACTGAAAATCCTATTGATACGATGATTATTCTATTCTATATGTCCATGGCGCTTCCGATAAACTCTCAAACTGGTAAATTGTAGTGTTAGCTGGCCTAACAGGAGTCCTGCTGTCTCGTCCTGTCATTGGTTCCTTCCCCCTGAAGTCCTACACCCAAGAGGTGGAGCTGATGTTCCACGCTTCCCAAGAGCACACTGGATTGGCTGGTTTGCACCTCAGGGGTGGGAACTGGAGGGTAAAAAGCCATGAATTTTCTTGATGAACATATCAGCTGCCCTGTCATAAACATTGTACAGATTTGCTAGGGAGTGAAGAACATTTGGCACGCTTAGGCAGCGTCACAAACAGGTAAACTGGCAAACTTACAAGTTTTCCACAAGAACAGTGCACCAAAAAATAAAAAACACACAAAAAACAGCTTACTAATTTCACGAGCTACGAGTTGTGACCTTACAGCAAAGTTGTGTTGGATTATTTTTGACACAATGAAGTCAGCAGTGACTGGATACTTGGATGTGTAACGTCACATCAAAGCTCATGCATAAAGGGAAAACATGTCGAGTGATTCTAGTTTATCGTAGGTTGAATTTGCTACCTCAGATTTCATTGGTTCCTTTTTCTCCTAAGCATGCACCCAGAAAGCTTCTACTATGTACATAAGCGTTTGTTATGTGAGCCGTAATTACACAAGTTTGCCAGTTTACAACGACCAGCCGAATGCGCCATTATTCTATGTACAGTATAATATGCAAACACTGGCAAGACGACAGGAGCGAGTGTGATTTAATCTTACTACGTGTGTGATAAGTTCAGGTCCAAAGCTTTTTATGTGTGCGTTCGTCCTTGTTTTTGTCTTTCTGTCTGCAGAGCCTGGTGATTAGCACGTTTGCATCCATGCACTGTCAAGGGTCGTTGGTTTTTAATTTCCAAGACAAGTTTTTGTCTAGAAAGAAAAAAAGAAGATGTGAACACCTCCATTAAACAGGCAAATGACAGTTTAGTGTTTGAATTGATAGCACAAACCCTTTACAATGTTGACATCTACAGCTGCAGAGAACACAGGAACGAGAAACTGCACCTGACAGTTATTTTACAGCATTATTTCAATTACCTCCTACTTTGGAGTCCCAACATCTCATCCTTGTCACAAACTTTTAATGCAGATTCTTGCAGAGGTATGAAAAGGCTGTAATTACTTCATCACACCACTGCTTTATCCATGTGATAAGTTTAGAAACACAGCATGCATTACGTTTAGAAACAAACCAGTTTTGTTCTAGCTCATTAGAAATGTACTCTTTGACAGTCCTTTGATTCAGGATTGACTCTGTTCAGGTACATCAGGAGATGTGTCTGGTTCCATTTAACCTTACATGCAGTGCAGTTATCGACCAAGGGAAGAAGACGCGTAGCTTCAAACTGTTGGCGCTGCCGCCCATCTTAAATATCCATCCACAGCACTTCAGGCTGCACTTCATCAGTTCAAAGCAACAGTAAACATGTTATCAGTAACCAGTTGAATGAATAATGCCATTTCCTTCTGTTTATAAGTGCTTCTTTCGCATGTAGACAGACACGTACAGATGTGGTTTTAAAGTTTACCGACGCTCATCATGGACGTGAATGTAAAGGCAATACTGGGCTTTCAAAGGTTTCTTTGGGCTACTCTTTCCCTGGCTCAGGAATAGAGCTACAGAGCTGCAGCGCTGCGTGTGGACTCTAAAGCAGTTTTGATTAACCCTAACCCCGTGCTGTAACCTAACGCATCAGGTGACGCACACAACAGTGATGTGAATGTCATCGAGGATCGTGGCATTTCCAGTCCCGAGGTCAGCTGGGACGTAGAACCACAAAATAAATCTGGTTGGATATTTGACAACTCTTCTATGAAGAATTAGTAGAGTCCAGCTAAAATGGTTGCATTCTTAAGCATGGTCCGGTTTCCACTGGTTTGTGGGCAGGACTTTGGAAAAGTTTATCTCACTTGCTTTAGTTTATGTTTAGGTTACTACCCTGTTGAAACACCTGGTCACATTCAATTTTCAACTGATGGTTTGAGGTGTTGTGGAAAAAATGTGACACGGTCTGTTTCCTTCATTGTAATATTCACGCTGTTCAATGTTCAACTGATGTTACCACCATGCTCAACAGTTGGTGGTGTTCTTGGTGTTTCTCCAAGCAAGCCTCGGGTAAATTTCGCCAAGTTTAATGGTGAAGGGCTTCCTTCTTGGACAACAATTTGTCATTCTGCTTGCAAACTGGCTTAGTTACAGACAGTGACAGTGATGTTCGAGCACGTTACAGTTTCCTCTTAGCTGAGCGTAGAAGTTTGAGTCCGACCTCAAGCAGAGCGCAGTTCTTTAGAAGTGACCCCAAGAGATTCTCTGACTCTTCCTCAGATGTACGCCGAGCTTCTTGAAATCTCTCATTGTACTGTGTTAGTCAGTCTGTTGCATTTATGGCTCAAAGGAATGTCTACAAAAGGTAAATTTCCTACTCTTCACAATGTTTGTTGTGCAGTCATTGCATCCCAGAAAAAGAACACGTCACAGAAATGACTGAAAGCTCGATACTGCCAAATCATTCATATCCAGATGTCCAGAAGCACGTATAACTAGAACTGTAAGGGTCACGAGGATGAGTCTGGGATTCACCGTTAATTACTGTAAATGGCCTAAGGAGAATGGCGTGCACTGAGCTTACAAACTGTGTGTCAAAAAGAGAACATCTATGAAGGAATAAACAGCAACACTTTTCCTAACGTGATATAGAAGATGACGCATACACTCTAAAAGATATTACTGGTCATATGGAGTAAAGGTGGAGTCTGGATCTTGTTCAATCTGATATCCCTGTTGGTGTTCATCCTGCATTATCATTCAATTTGATTCATACAGCACCAAATCGCAACAACAGTCGCCTCAAGGCGCTTATATTGTGAGGTCGACCCTACAATAATACATAGAGAAAAACCCAACAATCATATGACCCCCTATGAGCAGCACTTTGGCGACAGTGGGAAGGAAAAACTCCCTTTTAACAGGAAGAAACCTCCAGCAGAACCAGGCTCAGGGAGGGGCAATGATGTTGGTCCCATCAACATTGCATCTGACCAATGACATCGTCTGAGTATTCAGCTAGCATTACCCCACGAAGTTAGCTAATGATTTTAAAAACTGTCACTAACAAACCAACAAACCTGGACTAACATTACAGTGATGACACAGGAACAACACCAGTCCAGGGATATGAGATACACCCTGGAGCACACCCAGATAGCTCTGGGCAGACAGGTGTTTAAAATCATAAAAGGTGATGGATACTCCTGTATATTCGGGGAAAAAACCAGGCTGTTTTTCTGCATTAATGGTCACTTTTGCACAGTCTTTTTAAGTTCTCAAGATGAAGGAAAACAAACACCCATAACGTCTTCAAAATGTGTCTTCCCTTATACGCAGTTACATGGAAAGACCCTTTCCTGTACTACAAAATCAAAAGTTGTAATGGAGGAAGAGGGCAAGCTTGTTGTTGAAGTGCAATAGTCCTTTAAAGAGTTGAGACTTGTAGCAGCTTAACCACGTCCATTTGAATTTAAAGCACTTTATTATCATTATTATTTTTAAACAGCGCAGATGTTTAATAAAGACTCAGGAATGTGTCGCCGATGTCACAGGTCTGATTTTCCTTTGTCTCAAAGAACTCAAAACCAACCAATCAGAAAGAAACAAATTGGATGCGCGGTCACATTTCAGCAGAGTTCCCCTTTAATGCAGAAGTGTGAGGATTGTATTTCACTGTGGGTCTACGGTGTTTATTTATTGTCGTAGGATTATGTGTCTGTGGGTTTTTCACTGTTTCAGCATGTAACGGCTCTCTGTGCTCTGTCATTCTTTTGTTCACTCTGTGTCGATATTTATTCAGTATTTATCCATATTTAATTAACATTATTGTACTAAAAAATTCTCAATCAACTCCTGCCTGCAGTCGAGGCCACATTCGGTATCTCTCACCCGTTAGTGGAAATTGCCGGTGTCTGTGCGGTGATTGGGCCGTGCGTGTGCAGCCGCTTCGTAAAGGTGCACTTTAAGTTTGAACCAAAGCAAGCCCGTGCTGTGAACAAACCACTGCTGGTGACATTGTAAACTCTAATCCAGCCCTTTCACTCCCAAAAGATTGTCGTCATTTGAGTTAAGTGCAGAAATGCAGCTGGATTGAGCGTAACTGTAAACAAAGATCTTTTTAAAGTGACTTGATTGGCGAGGGCGTGATGGGTTTGTTAGGACGATTGATGCTGTTTAGTGACGGCACTCTGGAAACAGGGATTCCAGCTTCTTTCAGATGGACTGCAGCTTTTTCCTTCTTTTCAGTATTCTATAGTCGAAGCGTGAGTGAAAGCATCGCGGGTGTTTAAAGCTGTTAAGGTGACACTGACCAAATCTGCTGAGCTCTCCTTACTACTGCACCGTACCTGGTTTCACTGCCATCACCAGTTTTGTTTGGTTTGTTCCTACCAGCAGTCCCTGCCTGTGCTCTCCAGGAAACAAAGAACTATCCTCGACCCAGTGGACCTGGCTGCTTTACAACACTTTCTTTCTTTCTTTTTTTGACAGTGCAGTCAGTGGTGTCTTTCAGCAGTGGGCTCCCATTGCCATCTCATACTGTAGTGAGTCTTGTGTTAGTGTTCAATGACAGTCACCTAGTGGCCTGAACTGTATCTTTACATTCAGAACTATGACCTCAAAACTAGAATGTGGTTGTTGTCGACTCTTCCTCCCTGACCTTGTATGTGACGGTAGACCTTAGTGCTAGAGGACACATTTATGTATGCATACTGCATATTATAACAATAGAGGGTGCACTTTCCAAGAAAAAAGACACCAAGGGAGGGGGCGGGGGGATGTTTTGGTTTGTGGGCAGTTTTTGACTTGTGGGGGCAAGTGCTTCTTCCCCTTTGCATTTAGACACACACACACACACACACACACACACACACACACACACACACACACACACACACACACACACAAAGATAAGAACTGCCTGCGCACTTAATACACATGCCTCCCCTTAACAGCTCTTCCATACTGCTGAGCTTTTTTCAGCTCTCTTCTACTTTCTATGAGTTCTCACAGACTTGCTATTTGTAGATATTTTGCGCACTTGAAGGAGGGAGGGGGGGTTTGGTACCGTTTACACAACACTGGATCTATTCTGCCTGTAAATACCACCTTCTATTACTTGTACAGGAATCAAACTCTTTGGCACTTGTATAGCCAGCACTATGCAGAAACCGAACTTTCTTTGGCATGCTTTGAAATGCAGAATACTATAGAGGAAAATATACAAAATAAATAAAGACTGCTCTGATTTCTTATTTTAAAAAAACAAGGAGCTGTCCATGGTAAAAATGGATGTGACGACGATGACGGTGATGAGGGTGATGAAGCTAAAGACTTTTAATATTGTACACATTTTTACTTGCATGCTGCACTGAAAAATCATCCGGCAAAGAGAAGGTTTGATGTGCAAAGCAGCTGGTTTTTGCTGTATGCTTGCAGACTGTGTGTAGAGTGAAACACTGAATTCTTCCAGGTAACGGGAGAGTTGTTATTTATATAATACATATATACATACTACTTCCAGGTCATGGAAGAGCGGGGTACTGAATAGCTGCAAACATAGTGATCTTAGATGATACAATATTATATTGTATACTTGTATCTTTGGTTGCAAACCACTGTAACAGAGTGATGCATGTGTGGCAGTCCTGGGCAGAACTGTTGACCGTTTCCAAAATATCCTGAAGCACTTGATTCCCCAAATCTGGTCTCCGGGCTGTCTCGCCTGGGGAGGTAAATAAAGTGCACCTACATGAAATGCATTTTTGGACCACATCTTGCTGTTTAAGTGTGACGTGGTGAAACCTCTTAGCAATAGCATATCTTTAACGCATCTTGCTTAGAAGTCATGACATGTCCCATCAAAACCAGTACTTTTTAATCTTGTGTACTCTGGCAGTCTATGGAATACTGCTTAGCCATAAAACAGTAACGCTAAGCTCGCCAGTGAAGCAGTTCTGAAAACCCGTTTCTACAAAATTGGGAAAATGTGTAACATGTAAAAAACAAAAACAGAATTGAAACCACAAACATGACATCAAATACTGAACAGTTTTTTAACCTGTCTCACTCCTACATATGTCAGGCAACCAGTCACACGATTGGGTTTAAAAAGAAAGCATGGTTACAATGTTTCCAGAGGGCCTGCTGCCATCCTGATGATATCTATTTCAATGAAGGCCTTTGTCATTGTCCACATTCATTAGGACAATGACAAACATTCTGCAAGTGTTCCAACAGCACAGCTCTTCAGTAAGAGTCCAGGTGCTGAACTGCAGCAAATCTACATGTTACACATAAACCCAACTTTTTTAGGAAAATCTGGGTTGTCCAAAGCACTAATGATTCATATCAAAGACTGCAAAAGGTTGGAGGGGAAACGGTGATGCTCCAGGTTCTGATTGTGTGATAGCATAAGCAAATGGTTGATCTTTATAAAATTTGAAAATTATTTCTTTCAATAAACCTCTTTGAAAGCAGATTCATTGTGACTGGACTGATTTCTGTGACATTTGCTTTGACACTTCTCGAACATTTTAGCACAGAAAAACACCTTTAAATCGGACCGGTTACTTTTGTGTGAGGTTGCTTTAAAAAGCACGTTTTCACAGGATTCTACGCAGTTGTGTAAAACTATGTACACGATTATTGCTCCCAGAGGAATTACAAGGCTAAACAGCAGCCAGGTGCTGATAATCAAATGCACTTGACTCAAGTGTGAGCACCTTTACAAAGACAGATGTTTCAGCAGGTCGGGGCATTCAGGTGTGTGTCAATGCAATACCAAGCAGGAAAGGCATCAGCAATGATCTGCCTAAGAGCAATTGTTGGTTCTTAGCAATCTGGGAAGAGTTATAATTACAATATACAAATATACAATTTCAAGTCCATTATTCTACAGCAAGAAAAAATATTCACACGTGGGAAACATTCAAGATAGACGGACTTCAGCAAAGGACAAACGTTATCAGAAAAAATGCATAAAACCCAAGAGCTACATCTCAGACTACAGGTCTCAGTTAATGTGTGAAATGTCAATGTTTATAATAGTACAACTACAAAGACATAAAGCAAATATGGCTTTTTTTGGAAGGGAGAAACACCTCTTAAAAAATATACATTTACAAAGCTTCATCTGAACAAATCACAAGACCTCTGGAACAATGACCTTAGGACAGATGAGACCAGTGTGGAGCTGTTTGGCCATAATGCACAGCATCACATGTGGTAAAACCACTATCAGTGCTGTGGTATCACTCTTCATACAAGGAGTTGAGTAAAGTGATGGAGGGACGATGCTTCACAGAGGCAGGACTGGGCAGCTCGCAGTCACTGAGTCAACTATGGAGACCTCTGTGTACTAAAGTCTTCTAGGATCAAATATGATGATTGAGCTAAAGCTTGGCCAGAGCTTGGTGATGCAAGAGAGCAATGATCCCAACCACAGCACCACATCTACATCAGAATGGCTGAAAAAGAACAAAATCAAGGTGTTGCAATGACCCAAAGTTTAGACCTCAACCTGACTTACATGCTGTGGCAGGACCTTAAGAGTGCTGCGTAAAAATGAATGTCCACGAACTTCAATGAACTGAAGCAACACTGTAAAGCAGAGTGGATTAAAATCCGTCCACAGTGCCATGTGAGACTGATACAAGTTATGACTGCTAAAGGTAGTTCTATAAGCTCCTGAAACTTTGGGTGTATTTTGTAAACAGCACAAGTTTGACAAGAGATGAATTTATATAGTTGCATGTGTGTATATGCACGAGCAGGTCTGGAGTATTGTAACCACTCTACGGCCAAGCAGGTGGCGGTAAGGTAAGCTTTCCACCACAAGGCGTCACTATAGACCTGCACTATGTCAAGTGGAGCATTTTTCCCGCTTTTGATTTTTCTGTGGCTTTTTGCAATCTCACCCCCAGAGAAGACACGCTTCCTTGCTCCAGTTTGTGAATCAGATCCAGCAGATTAGGTGGCGAGTTGTAGTAAATTAAATCGGCTGTCACTTCTGTCCCCACTACCCCCAAAAGCAACACAGTCAAAGTCAACTACTTGTATTTATACCATCAACATTAGTGGACGCGTGTGGGTTACACTTCCCCTTGGGTCTCTGTAATTTCTGTAGTTCCTGTGATTCCTGTTTAGCCGCTTGGTAACATTCCTCTGATCGGGGCGGTGTAGGGCGTCTTCCTGGGCCGCGGCCGTATCCAGAGTTCGTTCCCCGAGGCGATTGGACCGGCACCGTCCCGTAAAAGGAGTCAAACTTTTCTATTGAATGCACACGGTGTCTGTCAAAAGCCAACACGGTGAGAAAGGGAGCTTCCCGGGATTCAGACGTTTTGATTGGACAGTAAGGCCGTCAAGCAGACTTTTAGTCTTCGTGCGATTGGTTAAAATGAGAGCCAGTTCGCGGTATCGTTTTGCGATTGGAGTAGAGGCAGTGCTGGGGGCGGGGCATATTTATGCAGCGTACACTCTTGGGTGGGCGGATCGTAGCGGTGACAGCGACGCTCGGAGACTCTAGACAAACTGTCAAAAAGGAGACAACTAACGGTGAGTGACGCTGAAAAATGAACGTCCCGTTTTGTGTGGTAACGCCCGGTGTGTGCACTGAGCGCGGGGTCGGTGGGCGGAAAGCCGCAGTCTTTGTTGCAGTGAACTGACGGTGATTTTGGATGAGTGAGCTCACAGGGCGCATCGCAGCAGGGACTGAGTACGGGTGTAGGTTAATGCTGCCTTCAGGTGCGCCTCGGACACTTTTACTTTCTGAGAAGAAGTCTGCAGAATTAGCACGCTTATGCTTTAGGCTAGTTAGCACCATGGTGGTATTGTTGTCGTTAGTTTTTTAGGTTTTGTTTCTCCCTCTGAATGTCCGCTTTGCCTTCGTATTATCACAGTAGTGAGTAGATCGCGTGCATCCGTGCCACTGTTCCCGACCGCTATAGAGACAGCATGGTGAAGTTGCACTGTCACAGCAGACTCCCACACTGTTACGCAAGTTTCCCCTTTATATGTTTCTGTCGCATCTGCCCATTCATTGGCACTCTGCAAGAACGACCCCGTGAATAAAAACAATCCTCCTTACACTGTGCTGTTAGACTGCATAGCATATGGGAGTGGGTTCCTCCGAGCTTCGAGGAGGACAGACTACGCGAGCTGTCCTGTCAAGACATTTTGAGCAGCCAGCACTTCATTTCATGCACAGATTGCAGCTTTTTTTTGTCATGGTATGGCATGGCCAGTCATGGTAAAAAATATGTTTTTCCCACAGCTAAAAAAACAAAAGTGAAACTAACGCAGCAAGTGCCAAAGTGCAGTTTTTCTAGTAGCCACTTTTGAAGCTGGCTCCCAAAGGGAGTCTAACATTAAAATGCACAACATACCAATATTTTTAAAAAGCACTCTCTTTCACTCTCTGTGGATAAAAACTGTATGGTCTGTGGGATTTTCCTCATAGCTTTAGCTGAAAACTTGGCACCCCACCCTCATGCCCAGATACGGTCACATCTTGGTCCAAAAACCAGTGTGGTGAAGGACTAAAACTCGTGTTTGTGTTTTATAATGCAGAGTTCAACCGTTAGCAGATGTCATGGTTGCAACGTTTTATGTACAGTGTGTGAGGAAAGCAATGTGTAGCAAGCAGACCGTTGAACATGCTCAGCTTTACTTGAGGAACAGTGGCCCACACTGGTTTTCAGACTTATTGGAGAAACCTTCTTTATGCTGGCTCCTCTGTAGTAGGTGTGCATGTGTGTGCTTGTGTTTGTGTGTGTGTGTGGAAAGGATAGTTATAGGTAGCACAAAAGCTTCAGGAGTTGTATGGACTGAGCATTGAACTATTTGTTATCGAACCCTTTCAGAGGAATATTCACTGAGTAATGTTTTGGTCTGCAGCTGCACGTGTTGTAGTCTCTGTGAGACCCCTCTGCCTGCCACGCACTCTCATCCATGACACATCCAATTTTCAGAGGGATGCTGTATCTGCTGGCACTGTTGTTTTAACTCTTATCACAGCTTGTTACACTGTTACACTGCTCTTAATGTTGCTAATGGCTGTTTAATATTTAAAGAATAAACCCCAGGCTTTCCCTATTATGGCAGAAATTGGGTAGCAACACAGTATAGGTTGGATATCAGTGTGAGAACCGTGTTGACTGATGTCAGCATATCTGCAAACAAGATGGATTTGCTGATGTCACTGTCCCACATTTATCTGCTGTGTCACACTGTTTTTGCTCTGGCCAAATGTTCAAGGATAGTGTGGTGAATTCTGTCATATGTCACAGTGAAGGTTTGTTTCCTTGGAGCAGACTGGGTGGGGACTGCACCATCATGCCGAGTCATAGTTATCGTCCCACTGATAGTTGCTGAATAGCATCGCCTCGTTAGCCAAGAATAAAGCTGTAACTGTCGTACCTGTAGAGGATTCTTAACGCAGTAGCACATCGTCCGTATGTCAAATCTCGGCTGTCTCGGAGCGTTCCAACCAGGTTTGAGGAGAGATGCCAAATTGCAATTAAAAGCAAAAAAATGAATTTAGCTTCATCCCTAATGCACCAATCACTTTCCAGCTTGAACCCACATCTGTCCATCTTAATTAGTGGGTGGAGCTTGCTCAGTTTTCCTAACAGCTTCATTCTGTCGTCAAGCTAGTCGTTCTTTGGGCAACAGGATTGCATCATCACTATATGTGACACAGCACAGGAACAGCCTAGTAGTGATGTAATCAAGAACAACCGGGCTTTCCGTTATTGCCCACATGCGTCCTCTTTGCGTCATTGTCTGCAGAGAAAACTAAAACTATGTCTGGAAAGTTTTATTGAACGGGTTCTGATGTGTGAGCTTCAAAACGATGATGAGCCGCTCAGTGCAGCCTCGTGTGAGCTGGCCAGTCAGTCAGCGAAACTTAGTGATGCTGGAAACCTTCCACGTTTAGCCTGCGGCGCTAATGCTGTCAATCAGTCGGTTACATCTTGTAAACTTAGTGAAGTTTTTATTACAAGTTAATTATATATATATATTTACCAGAGTGATGTATTTGAGTATTTATCAGGTTGCATCTTTACCAAACACCTTCTAGTATTGAGCATCTATATGAGTAGATTGTGGGCTTGGATTCTGCATGCTGCGTCACATCAGGTGTTTCTGCAGGTTTTCTGTGTTGAATGTCATTTGGTAACTTTTTTTATTCTGCTGTTCCAAGCACGTGTGCATTGCCTCCTTTACATGCAACCTTGCGCCTCCACCTGCACTGCAGTTTAGCAGTGAATTTATCACAGAAATTGATATAAAGAGGACTGACAGCAGAGGATTGACCCTCGGTAGCAGCCTCCCTCCCTTCATCACTCCTTCTATCCAGATTACTCTCCAATCCTGTAGCAGCCAGATTACTGAGTGGTGGGGAAATAAGAGGTGGGACTGATCTAAGGCCCTGGATGATTATGGACCTGATCCAGTCACATCCCTACAATGTCCTGATGCTGTAAGTCCACCCGCAGCCCTGACGGTTATCAAACAGGCTGTTTGGTGAGCTACTGCCACTCCAGCTTTCACAGGAGTGGCTGAAACACTGGGTGTTTGTGTCTGATCATTTCCTTTCTAGGGTACGATGCACATCTCCTGTTCTCTGTGTCGCTGAAACAGTTTTTTATGTTTTACTCTTGTTCAGAAGAGAAAGTACCTCAAAAGTCTTTTACTACATCTGTTTGATAGAAGAACGGCAGCACCGAGCGTCTGCCAGAGCCCACGTTTCCACTGGAACATCTGGTTTCTTCTCTTCCTATTTTATAACTCTACAAGTTCCCAACTTTTCATATTCTATTACAGGACATCTGCCACTGTCTGGCCACTTTTACATTTGGGGGAAATAATTCAGCAGGGGAAAAAATATTTTTCTGACGGTTGTTGGCCCGATTATTGAACCATTTGTGAATATTCGCAGCAGTAGTTGTCGTCCTTCTCATCAAGCTTCACGCTGATGGTCTCATTCCAGCCTTGTGCAGGTTTAAAATCCTGTCTCTGACGTCCTTTGGCAGCTCTTTGGTGTTGCTCATGACTGTGGAGAGGTTGAGATAGAAGGAATGAATAGAGGGACCAAAACCTCTCGTACAGTTTCTTCCCCTCTGGACTCGTGAACAACAACCGTATGACTGTTGGCACCACAAACACACGACCCTGCACGGTGTTCTCTGCATCTGCTCCATGTTTGCACTGATCGTATATCTGTCTGCTTAGCACTTTTAATTTTTATGTTTATTTAAGTGTTGTCTTACAGTATGTTTTGCACTAAGTACTGCAGCAATTTCCTAATGTTGTAAACCTGGTTCTGTGGACGGCTTGATAAACATAACCAGTAGAGATCAGGATCTGTAACTCGGAGTGTTTGTGATCTGTGCGCACACATGCACACAGTCTGTGGAAGCCAACGTTCTGGTCAGATACTTATTTCCTCAAAGGCATGCAAATCGATTTGTAACCTTTGTCTCACGTTTCTCTGGATTTTCTGCTTCTGTTCTGTCTCTCCATTAAAATGAAACTACCATCAAAATCGGAGGCTGTCCAGTTCTTACAATTACAGCTGTAGGAACTGATTATTTCAGCAGGGGATCGAATAATTAATTCCATCACTGTAATACCCAGCTGCCTCTTGCCAAAGTCAAATACCACTCAGTAGTTTTAAAGCTGTGCACAGTTTGAATTTCTTGGAAAAACTCTGAGATGGGACTTGATGGTAGCCCACTGCTGAAGTAGGCAGTGCAGATCCACGGCTGAAAACACTGTAAGAAAAACTGCAGTTGTGTGCCAAAATCCAGTGTGACAACTAAGATTTGTTTAGGGAGTGAAAAGAGACCATCTAGTAGATTAAAGCTGAAAGTCTGGACTTTATCTGAGTTGTTTCATTTAAAGTCAGTGTGGTAACGTACCAGAATGTCTCTGTGCAGATATTTATGGACCTCACTGCTGTGGTTACCTTCACCGACTGTGGCACCTGCCACACTTCAGCTTTGCCTGGTCACATACCTCGTCACCAACACAAGGCTTCTGTAACCTTGTGAAAACTGAATGTTGGCGTATCAGAGTAGACTGACTTTCAATCCTGCATCATTAGTAGGGCTGTGCGATATGACCAAAGTCTCATATCCCGATATAAGACATTTATCGTCCTGACAACGATATAAATCACAGAAATGTAATATTTTCTGTAGTGCTGCACGATTTTGCATAAAATGAGAATCACGCTTTTTTGGCTTAGAATTGAGATCACGATTCTCTCACCATTTTCTTTTCCAGTATAAATATTTATTGCACTTATTAACTGCACATCAACTTCGTAACAGTTGAGACTGAACATAAAAACAATAAATAAACATAAAAACAACAAATGTCTCACGTTTTGTTGTTGCAGCAAAATGTTGTACTGCTTGAAATTCCGTCTCCACCGTTGCTCGACGCTGCGTGTATAGAGCAGGTAGTGCAACAATAGAAAAATAGTTGCGGGACGGCACTGTGTAGCGTTTGTCGAGGGTGTTGATCATTTTCCTAAATCTCTCGTTTTGCACAGTGTTGATGGAGCCATATCTTTGGTCAGGTGATAAGTGATAGCCTCCGTAATGTCTTTGTGCCTGCGGGAGGTCGACGGGTATAGGGAAGCGCTGTATAAGGTTCCCGTTATTGATGTTTGGGTGGTTGACCGGGACGGATTTTCTCCTGTCACTTTCTCGTCATCCCTGACGTGCTCTCCGTGGTTTTTTCCTGCTAATTTTAGCATCACACGGCACAGCTTCTGTATCACGTGGTATAAGGCTCCGCCCTTGTCATTTGTCGAGCAGGAAGAGTGAGCGCTTGTTTTCATGCAGAGTACGTCCCGGATCAAAATGCGGTACAATCGTCGTCTTATTTTATTTTTTTTTAAATCGTTGTCATTTGGAAATGAGATCGCACATAAGTATGAATCGAGATCGCGATTTTCTAACGATTAATCGTGCAGCCCTCATTTTCTGTAAATTCTGTGAATCTCGGGCAGCTCGACTTGCGTGAAGTGTTTCCAGCTGCGCGTGGTGTAGCTGCAGTCGAGTGTTTTAACCGATGAAACGATACATTTTTAGACATAAGTTGTAACGGCCGACATTTTCTTTAAAAGTTTGAGTCTAAGGTTTATTTTTTAGCACCTGACGGCTCTTTTTTTCTTCTCATCTGTAAACTCTCTGCATCTTTCACGTGATTCAGTTTATTTTGAAAAGTCTCAACAGGATCTTGAGCTTTATTGTGAAAGGTTTAGTAGAAAACAAACAAGCGGACAGCAGAGCCACGATGGTTTTACCGTCATTGTTGCTAACGACAACACGTAAAAACAGGCACTTGTCCGTGTGGTTATATTAAATATAAGAGAAAGAGAGAACTTAAGATAAGATAAGACTTTATTGATCCCACAGCGGGGAAATTTTTGCATCACCTCAGCTCAGGTACAGATATATGAAGGAAATACAAAAATACAATTAAGTACAATCAATGAAAAAAAGTAAGATAACACACTATATACAATGGTAGCATACACAGTATGTGATTGTGGATATAGTTGGAAATATGGAAGACATAAACTATATAGCTTGGAAGGTCATGGAAAGTCCATTATGCATGAAGTGGTGACCGTGGATGTTCACAGTGTCCAGTGACTTATGACATCGTGATTGAGGAGTTATAGAGTCTAACTGCTAACTTTAAGACATGAATAAAGTCACTACAGTCACCATCAGAACCATGAACAAATATCGCTGTAAACAGTTTATTTTACGACACCACGAAACAAACGATGGCATGATAGATAACGATGGACGTTTTTATATCGTCAGCTGATATATATGGTTATATCGAACAGGCCTAATCATTGGTGAGGAGCATGTTTGTGGGCGTTGCGTGTCTGGCTGAACTGGTTCTGTCGCTGGCACATCGTCACAGGCTGCCAGCTGCATTTATTGTCATAATAAATTTCCAGAGTGAAGCTTATTCTCTTACAGCTTGTTGGCCACGCACTGAGACCTTTCTGTTACGTAGGTCGGCTCATGTATGGTGAAAACTCGTTAATGTGCAGTCGCTGGATTGGTTTCTTCTCCTTCTTTTCCACTACTGTAGCATGTGAAGGATGATCATACAGTGCTGAGGTTTATTTCCTGTTTTAAATCTCTCAAGCTTGGGTGGAATTACTAATGCTGCTTTTATCTTTTGTTGGATTGCATGTGTTTAAATAAATAATCAGCCCAAAGCATGCACGGACACTCCCTGAAATGACAGGTGATCTAAAAAACTAAAAGCATTTGTTGACACACGTCGAGTGTCCGCAGCTTCAAACATTTGGCTGTTTTCCCCCAAGAATGAAAAGAATTGTTGAGCATATCAGAGAGTAAAGTAGCATAAAATATGTGACAGGTCTTTGTGGGGTAAATGTTGTGAAACTTTGAATGAAAAGGTCTCTTATTGTTATGAAGAAGATTCCTTTTTCCTAACCTAAAGACTCTAAATCAAACAGTGAGTGAAGGTCAGGTAACCAGGGTAACGTCGTCTCTGAGGGTGCAAACAACTCTTACTTTACAAATTACACACATGGCACACTTACATGGGATTAGCTTAGACAACAGACTCCACAGTTGTCCCATATTTATAAAGGGTAGCTTTTGTTTAGCTGGTGTAGGGCTGGGCGATATATCGAGTTTTTAAAAATATCGATATATTTTCATACGAGATATAAGATGTGACAATATCGTTTATATTGATATAGTCTATGTTACGTTATAATTATACTTGTGGAGCCGCAGGTTTGCCTCTCTTTCGTCCACTTTTGTCTCTACGCAACGTTACTCGGCCTCGCCTCTCCTGCACTGAACACAACTCCCCCATAGCTTCACCTGCAGGCAATGACAAGAT
Source organism: Diplotaxodon limnothrissa (assembly GCF_057381915.1). Taxonomy (NCBI): domain Eukaryota; kingdom Metazoa; phylum Chordata; class Actinopteri; order Cichliformes; family Cichlidae; genus Diplotaxodon; species Diplotaxodon limnothrissa. Next base: position 3,697,485 of record NC_140604.1, on the reverse strand, counting down.
GAAAGCGGAAAATCTCCGTTAGCGAGTTACCGTGCGTGGGGCTGGATGGCGTCAACGTGTTAGCGAGCTAACCGCGCTAACGACATGCAGCCCAGAGGGGCTGCACGGCCTAAAATCCTTTCCTTTTCTCAAAAATCGACAGTGCGCCTTATGTATGAATTCTGGTTGTGCTTGATGACCACAAACCGATTTTATGTGGTACACAGCGCTCAGCAATCTGTCAAAAAATGTTTTAATATGACTTTGCTAAGCTACGGAGCTGCACCGCTTGATGGATTGTCGGAGAATTACGGCTACAGAGGAGGAGCCTCGCGGAGTGATACGTACTGTGTGTGTATAAGGATGGCACCTGTTCAGAGACGTGGTGCAGCTGTGAAATCTGTCTCTTTGTTATTACGCTCAGCGTCTATTAGTTTACATTTTGACTGCACAATTGTGAGCTTTTTGTTATGCACAAAAACAACATTGTTTTCTTTTATTTATGGACCATGATTATTTAATAAATGCTGATAATTTATTTTTGAGTAATATCTACGCTGTATGTAAATAAAAGTGCCCGTGTGACATCTGGGACACAGTGTGACTAAGAACTCTCTTTTTGTTCTTAACTTATGGCTTAAAAAAAAAAAATCGAGATATATATCTTATATCGCCATCCAGCTAAAAAATATCGAGATATGAATTTTGGGTCATATCGCCCAGCCCTAAGCTGGTGTAAACCTGTCGTGAAATGCAGATGTAGGAGTTTTCATTTCACAGGAGTCGTATTTTCTAACCCACAGGTTCCTCTAATAATACCAGTCCTGTGCAAATAAGCATGCACTGCACAGAGCAGGAAACCTGCACCTTAATGCTTTAGCTGGATGAGGTTTGGCTCGACCCCAGATTTGTTAGTTCGTCAAAAGCGATGTTGGCTCTGTTGTCACAGCCACACATCTGTAAGGTCAAACCTACTGACGAGGTTGGTGTGATGTAAACTACATGAAATGACAGCCGTAAAGAGCTGTGGCTGCTCCACTCTGGCATCAGGCACTGGTTGCTGTTTAATGCTGCGGATGCAGTTTAGTAGAAACTCATTCATAAACGTTTCCCTTTCATGCTCAGAATAACTACGAAAATGTTCAGCGCTGCGTTCAGTGGCTAAAGGTAGAGGTCTGAAACCAGGCTCGGTCGGTGCTGGCTCTGCAGCCCAGGCTTTTATACTTACGTCCAGTAAATCTTTGATCTGTGTGTTTTAATCCATTTAGTGTTTTTGTACTTTTAGGTTTAATGCTCACTCTGCAGTCATATATCTTTGAGGAGCCAGGACAGCTTGGCTGGGCTTCAGCAACAAACCGACTGGTTCAGGGTTGGAAAAAAGATCAGTCTGGGTTTAATCTTAAAATAATACAAACTTGTAGGATTGTGAGTGTTGGTCTGCTCTTGTTTAATATCTGATTGGTTGATGTTCATTAAAAAAAGACTAAAAATGCCCAAAGAGAGACTTAGGAAGGAAGAAATAAAGGAAGGAAGGGCTGAGGAGGGAAATAATGAGGCAGGCAGGGAAGGGTGGAAGGAAAAACAAGTTCTTAGTTACTGCGATGGAGTTTGTCTGTGTTCTTCTCAGGCTGTGGAGTGTCATCCTTGCCCTCGTTCTCTTCATCCTGACACCTGAAACACTCACCTCACCATGGCTGACATCACGATTGTTTTAAAATCTGCCCCCAGCAGTCACGTGAAACTCAATATTAGATTAGGTTAGAAGTGGGGTTTAGGAAAGCCGATCAGTGCTCCACAGTCAGATCATCTGACTAAAGCAGGATACTGTCTTTAAGGTCATTCCAGCCTCTGTCTAGGAATCAGGAAGCAGAGGAAATCCATCATCCATGTGACTGTGTGCAGCCAAACAATGCAGACGGCAGTTTAGTGTGGGACTCCGTCATAATCCTTACACAGTGGGGCCTCCCCGTTCTTTCAAACCTGAGAAGTTGAAGCTTTTCTTTGAATGTGCGTCCTTTCCTCCTGAGCTCGGCCCGACCTGCTCTTCTTGATCCCTCAGCTGCCACGCTGCAGCTTTGATGTCAGGAACACGGAGGGCCAGCTGGTGCGTTTCAGCATTTCTCTCGGTGAAGTCTGAAGTAGATCACTTTGGTGTAAGTTATAGATTATCACTCCTAACTTAGCTACACCCCAGCACTGAAAAGGCGTGTGGGTGGAAAGCTGTCTGTGCCTTGTTTCACAAGTCATATTTACCTGTCAGGACAAGACTGCTGTCACATGCTCGGCCACCTGAAGGGAATCAGTGAGATATTATCTGTGCTCAGTCTGGCAGCAGACGGCTGTTTTACTGCAGTGCACCAGAGTCCGTTTAAGAACAAGTTCTTTATGATAGGTACATGTTTTCATGAACGGCAGGAAACATCTTTACGATGAGACGATCTGCTGCACCTGCTGCTTTCTGGCTCGTCACTTATTGGCTCTTTGGTAGGAGGGGCGGGACGACTGCCATCTATTCATTACAGAACTCCCTTATACGTTTCCCTTTAGGGTCTGTGGATGTTTCCTACGTATTAGGTCTCCAAGGCGCAGAGCAAGGGCAGTGGGTGTGTAACTCAGTGAGCGAGTGACATAAAATCTGTACCAAATCTTACGTCACTGTCACAACTTTGGGTTTTCATTTGTTTGTTAGACAGTATGGTAAATAAATCCTTGACTTCATTAGTTTCTTTTGCTTTGTAGTTTCCTCAAAAGGAAGAAAACGAGCTAAAGCTTCATTTGGACCCACACCTCCCAGCCCATTGAGGGGTGCTTAAATATTTAACTATACAAGACTAGAACACAGCCGTACACTCTGCCACACAGATGGAAGCATTTAGGATTGGAAGCCATCAGCACTCAGCACCACACTGGTAAATATCCAGACCTGCCTGTAACACTTCCATCCTGATTATGTAGGACTAAATGTATTTTACTGTAAAGTCGTTGAAATGATGATTCCCTGTTGATGAGCGTGCTAACACTCATCAACAGTCTGAACCACACTCGACTGGCTGGGATTGACTCAGCTTACATCGAGGCATCAGTCACAGGTCAGCATGCTCATATTCCTCCAGTGTTCGGAAAGCGTGTTGGCAGACGAGCGTGCAGTCAGGCAGGTGGTCAGGTCGTAGTTTGTCCAAACTTGAAATGAGTTCCTGCTGTTCACCAACAGAGTTTTATAACGTAATGAGTTTGAGCTCATTACGAATTATTTTGAAGGAGCTAAGAACCGAGCGAACTTCTGGTCCTCAGCGATGTGTCAGATCCTGAGCCCGTTTCTATCAGGCATGAGTTCAGAGAAACACAAACACTCCTTTCTCTTCCAGGAAGACAGAGGAAAACATTTTGCTTGACTCAGGTTCACCTCTTAACTCTCAAAGAATTATTTATCACTATTGATTTCATGCTGAGTCAATATGGCAGCCATTACATGTTGTGCACTGTTACAGAGGTCAGACTTCTTAAGGGATGCAAAGCAGTTCATCAGTGATGACTGGCATCTCGGGCAGGTTCTGTTAGTCCTAACGAGTCGAAGATCCCCGGTTCCATCCTGGGGGAGAACACAAATGCCTTTGGGGTTGTGACGGGCATCCGCCATAAAAATCTGCCAATCAAATATGTGATGCTACGTGCTGTGACAACTCCGTGTGAACGAAGCAGCAATGCAAAGCAGCTTTATTCTATTCAGCCATCACCCATTACGACTGTACCCACTGGTGATGATTCAAAGACATGCCGTCAGTGGGGTTAGGTGAGTGCCGGTGGTCGTCTGTCACTCTGTGTTGGCGACCTGTCCAGGGTGCACCCGCCTCTCACCCTGCGGTAGCTGGGACAGGCTCCGGCCCTCCCTGCAAACCTGTACTGGATAAGTAATTAATGAGTACAATCGACAAAATAGACCCAAGCCAACTACTTCATGTTCTGTTTTATTCTCTGCAGCCATAATAGCAAAGCAGGAGATAAATGAATAAATGTAAAACATATCAAATGAAAACAATAAAAGTTGATGAATGGAAATGTAGAGATATTTAATTATGTTGTTTTCTTTACTGAAATAATGTACTTTGAAATGCACGTAGCATTTGTATTTATTTATTGTTTATTAATATCAATGACATGGATAGATGCATATTGTTTGTAGTGTATGTACCAGCCTGTACCATCGATGGTTGTTGTTGTTGTTTTGTATCAAACGTTTTATGCTGAGGACGTAAAGAAACGTTAATCTGTTAAAGCAATGACAAAATTCATTCTCATCTTTATCACACTACCTTTAAACATTAAGCCAGTTCCAAATTATTGTAGCACAACAGATGAACATTGACCAGTGATATAATTCTTATTTGCAGAAGACCCACCAGTATACTGGCAGGGCACCGGCACTGGGATCAGCTTTATTGACTGCCTTCGACGTATCAAGGCCTCGTGCCCGCTGAGTTGTTTACATTTTGAGTCGTTCCTGGTCCTGTGTGAAGGAGCTCCTGCACTTTCGGGACTTTCACACAGGATGTGGGATGCATTATGCTCACCGCTGGCTTCACCGCGCTGCTCGAGAGAGCCACAGAGGACGGAGCCAAAATCTCCAGCAGGTTTCAGAGAGCTGTAATGCATCTGTGCATCTACTGCACACAGCCGTTTGAAGCTGTTCAGTGCCTGTGTGTGAGAAGCTGCTACACATGTCCAAGACAGTGTTTCCCTTCGGTCTCCACACAGACACGATGGAGTCCTCGTGTTATACAGTACACAGAAAAACACCATTTCTTCATTCTTACCTTCCCTGCCCACTGCTGGCTGCATGCCTGTGTGGGTTCAGTGTGCAGTTCAAAGTTCTGATTCGTTTCCATTAATAATAAAGGATTTCAGAGCTTAGTGCAACTTGAGCAAAGTCCTCCGGGAAAACGTCTTCGTCAGGCTGAGAGATGAACGACGTGATGTAGCAACCGACAGCGCTAGTTTGCAAGTGTGGCATTGACTGATCCCTAAATAACTTCAGCAGCCCACAGTGCCACGGACTTTCCACAGCAGCATTGGTCTGCCTTACAGGACAGTTAATGCTGCTTTTACTGTAGTGCAATAAATAACTCAGCTTAACATTTCTTGAATCATGAAAACCCTGATTTAGAAAGGTGGAGGTTCGTCCTGTGATCATTAGGGGATTTTATACAGATGCGTGTGTGTGTGTGTGTGCGTGTGTGTGTGTGTGTGTGTGCGCGCGCGCGTGTGTGTGTGTGTGTGTGTGTGTGCGTGTGTGCGCGCGTGTGTGTGTGTGTGTTTTGGAGGGGGGTTGGAGTGAGCATTGCGTGACAAGGGCAGATTGAATGAATGAAAGGATGGAGGGATTGAGAGTGGAAGGATGTGATGGTACAGAGTGAGCCGGTCACTGTAATCCCTCCTCTCGTTCCCTCCAATGGCAGCAGCTGGACCAGTGTGTCAGCAGCCAAGCTTTACTGCTGCCAATCAGACCCTCTGGGAATTATACAGCAGGCGACAGAGCCGCATGTCCCACTGATGAATTGGCAGGTGGATTCACTGAGGTGGTTACGAGGAGTCCTCTAAACAATGAAATCGTGAGAGGGTGAGAACGGCGTGCTGCTGAACTATAAAACAAAGAAATGTGTACTGTTGCTTTAAGAGCCACAGCGTAAAATATGATTGTTACATGTTACTAGTGTTACTTCTAGTAAAAGTTCTAATTTTTGTTACAAACATGAAAAAAGGGAGGTGGAGGTCGGCGTTCCAAAGGAAGCGGATATTTAGAATCCCCATACATCCTCCCCTCTGTGTCTATATGTTGTCATTCCAACAATGGCAGCTCTGCTAGAACA